>NW_013668792.1:77556-82558 GCF_000517525.1 Limulus polyphemus
CACAAGAACGTCGAATCTGAATCACTTGAAAAAAACACTGGGGTGCTTAACTTTTTTCCAGGTGTATAGAATAAATACAACAACAAATAAATGTATTTATTAAACTACAACTAGAATAAATAATAATAACTAATGAATTTTTTGCTCTTGAATTTGTTGTATAATTGTTAATACTCATTCACTGTGCCATTCACCCTGATTCTGATCTCATTATCCTCTTGGTGAACTTTTCACCCTGTTGAGAAGCATTGTCCTTAGCTATGAAAATGCCAGACAATGAAGTGAAGCCCAAATGACAAAAGGTAGATTGTGGACTCTGTATTTATATGTAGTAATGAGCCACCTCTGAATGAACCCAACGCCACCCCCCACCCCCAAGATTACCGTTCGTGGATAACACTTTATGAAATTGTAGCAGTGAGACAATTCAAGTCCGAGCGATCGTCAAGCTTGCAAGAGACAATCCGACTTCTACTTCAAAGATACCGTATCACAGAGACTGCGAGTCGGAATTCACTCATAAAAAAATCACTGGAGAAACAACAAAGTAGTTGAACACAATGCCGAGAACTCAAGTCGCTCTTTGAGATAAGGGACTGCTCATACACGGTCAAGAGTGAACGCCAAAACGTGCATCTTCTGTCAGCGACAGAAGTTTATCAAAAGAACGAATGGTCTTGAATAGAACTCACAGCTGCCAAAACATTTGTGACATTGCAACTCAATGTTTCGATGAAAGAATTATTTCTGTCGCACCAGAAGGGTATTATCACAGAAAGGGTTACTGAGACTGGACACACCGAAAACCGGAAAAAGCCTGTTCTCTCTTACCAAAATGTGAAGGAGGCTGCTCTCTATATGCTATTTTAAAATATTCTGGTGTTGTTTTTTTTTTCAAAGCCGTGGATTATTGCTCTGAGTGAATTCACTTCTCACGTTGTGTCCTTCTTGAACACAAATGAAACGAGTGAGGTCATAAGTTCAACCACAAATCATTTAAGTCACTTGAATAACTCGATTATGTACAATTGAAGAAGAAATTGAGACATAGGTTGAGCAACGAAAATTGATCCTGTTTTTGCATGACTTATAAAAAACTGGAATTCACAAACAGAATTACAAAGTTAATTTAATACTTTTCAGAAAAGAAAAGAAATTACGTGGTTGTATATATTTTATCGGCATTTTACTGTTGAAATAACTTGTACCTATGGTACGGAAAAAATAGTGCATTTTCTGTTCTATTTGCACAAATATCTCAAAACTTACAGTACAAACCCCTGAACGGGTGCTATCATAATGTAGAAGAAATACCTTGGACCTCAAATAAAGGTCTCGAATATAAACTTACCTTGGTTCATTGCATTCTCGAGAAGAACTTTGTATTCCTCCACCACACTTCCGAGAGCATTGTCCAAATGGTTGCCATTTACCCCACTGACCATCCACTGGTTCACGATTACCGAGGGTTGTAGAATTCAAACACTTTCCTTTACTGCATTGCTAATAAAACATTATGAACATAAATATACACAGCAGTTTCATCAATAAATCTTAACAGAAACAGGTTGGTTTACGTACACCACATAGTTTAAAAATATTTATCAGCCCACCCAGACTAACTGATCAGAGCATATTACAACAAAGTTCAGACACAAGCATTCCTAATTTAGAACTGCTGATCAGAGAAAGGCAACTTGGTCAGCAGCATCTGATACTTAAATGGCTACTCTTAACCGAATAACTGAGTTGATTATTGCAGTTATAACACTCCCCAAGCTGTAAGTGCAGAGTGTGTTCAGTTGCTTATCGCGACTAAAATCTTGGACCTTTTGATCCACAGGCTGGTAAATTAGCCACTAGGTCATGCACGGCTTGTATAAAAGGACATAAATATATATTCAAACACATACAAAATACACGTATAGTGAGAGAAAGAGATTTAAAACAATTAAATAGTGCAGTGAAACATTTACGAAAATGCACAAGAAACTGTCGCTAAAGATATAAAATTGTTTTATTAGGAAGCCGCGAATACTGCAGTTTTTGTATCTTCTGTGATTAAATTGTGTTTCATTAAAATTATCTTATAGCCTCGTTTATATAGTTTTGCTAATATCAAATATACAATTATATTTTTTTGTATGCATAATGAAGAAATAAAAAATATACTTTATCGATCTGTAGTAATTATTCATTATTTGAGATAATTATATATCAAATGAAAGTAGATCCAATATATCTAAAACATGAATATACTACCTTATTTCGCCCACATGGAGTCCCGTCTGCCCAAGGTACTTTCTGGCTTTGGCACCCTTTGAAAGTGTACGAGTCCCTGGTACACCATAACAGTTTACAGACGGGTTTCTCAGGGCAGATCTTGTAACCTGGTCCGAAGACAAACTCACACTGTGCATCCATGTCGTACAGTTCCCCTGGACGTTGGCGAGGGTAAGAATAGTCCTCCATCAGATGATCTTTTGATGGCGCGTCCACCAAACAATCCCCGTGACCTGTACTATACACAATACATATCTCGTGAAGTTTTAGAGCTTTAGAGTTATTGGTATTAAAAAACTATGGTATTCGCGGATTTAACCAGTTTTCCCAACAAGTATTAGAAAGCTGCAATAAATGCAGAGTTTATGAGTGTTTTCGGGAGAGAGATAATTGGGCTAAGGTTTCTCTTCAGTGCAAAAACAATTAAGCTGGACACAAATGAACAAAATCTTTATTTGACAATAAAAAAAAAAAGAAAACCAGTAAGTGTTCCCATTCTTGGTAAGTGGGCAATCCTCTTCTCCTCTAGTAGGATTTAGTTCTGTTGTCTTCATTCTCTCAGGAAGAAATGTTTTAGAACCAAATACGAGTTCAAAAATAAAGCAGGTCAAAGTCCTTCCTTCAGATCGACTACTAAAGAGTTGAACCCTAAAAGTGTGCTCGGATCTAGAATATAAACTCACTTCCTTTGTCCAATGGATAGTGTCTCCTTGTGACCTCTGTTCTCTGACAACATTAGTCAGCTGTCACTTGTAGTGAACGTCATAATCGGCCAGAAAAAGATATTCCAGTTCTAACCCGTTTACTCTGGATGCTTTATCTACTACTAAAGTTTCCTTACAGGCAGATAAGATGTCTTTTATTAAAGGGAACAAAGAAACAAATTAACTAGGGCAAAGTAGTGTTAACTTTCTGGACCACATGTTGCCGCCATGACACTGCGGAAATTAGATAATCGAAATTTTTGAAGCTTTCTATATCATTAAAGAAGGTAGAAAACGCAAGATATGCCTTGTTGTGAGGAGAGTAAATCCACTATACACTTTAATTAAAAGTTCAAAGTCACAGTTTATAAGTGGATTGTTTATTTTTTGTTTAATTTTATTACAAAGCTTCGACCACTCGTGTGGCCATCATCAGGTAACTGTCGTATATTAACACAGGTCTACACCCTTCCACACACTGGTTTAGATACGTCAACAATGTATTTTGTGGATTTAAAGACAACATACATCAACGGTCATTTTTACAACACGTGAACAGCATTCACTCTAACATCAAATTCACTCATGAAAAAGAGAATGAAAACCAGGTTTGAAATTACATGAACATATCAACAGAAAGAGACCCCAACGGTTTGAACATGAACACCTTTCATAAATCTGGTAATCATAGCATCTATATAAAGTGGGACTCAGTTCACTCCACTGAACAAAAAATTGGCATGTTTTTATGCATTTACAACACAGCATTCAACATATGCAGCAGCAGTAATTTACAACATGAACTAGAATCAATATCTAATTTATTAACAAATGTCACTTGCCTAAACATATTGTTACTAGGAACTCAGCCAAATATAAAAACAAACTCAATAACAAAAAGAAAGAAAGAGAAAACGACATAAACTCCACGAAGGAAACAAAATACACAAATTCAGACACACTAACAGGTGTCTTACATTACGATGTCTATATAACCAAAAACATCATAAACATTTGGAAACATACATAAAAAATACAATATAAACAATAGTTATTTTTATTCAAAAACCGAGTATTAAAGTCAAACGTCATCTAAGGAAGGTTTATTCTAACAATTTCAATAATGGAATCATCTACAAGTATCAATGCAATTGATGCGACAGCACTTATGTAGGTGAAAAGGGACGCAACATAAACATTAGGGTCAAAGAACATAATCTGCCATCACATATTTACGAACACAGAACAATGAATCAACATCCAATCAAAGTTAACAACTTTAAAATAATATGCAATAAGAACAACATTAAGAGTAGAAAAAAAATTATTATTCGTGAACTAAAACCTAATTTAAATCAAAACACAGTTGTCACGCTATATGTTTTCTAACTTGGAACAAAATGTTCGCACAGTATTTCTTTACTATTTCACACAATAGTCGGCAGTTACCTGATGATGGCTACATAAGTGGTCGAAACGTTCTAATTAAGTAAAATATATATTTACAATCCACACTCAAAGGCCGTATCTCTGGAATTTTATTCACATAATATGTCTGCATATCACAAAGCTACATAATTTCGAGACGTTACTGTATTGATGGTCTACTTTAATATGCAAATAGAAAGGACCACGAATCCTGGCTCTGGTTTGTCCAGAACAGGATTTACTGCAGTGAGACATGTCCAAACTGAAAATACCACGAATCCTGGCTCTGGTTTGTCCAGAACAGGATTTACTGCAGTGAGACATGTCCAAACTGAAAAGACCACGACGCCTGGTTCTTGTTTGTCCAGAACAGGATTTACTGCAGTGAGACATGTCCAAACTGAAAAGACCACGACGCCTGGCTCTTGTTTGTCCAGAACAGGATTCACTGCAGTGAGACAGGTCCAAACTGAAAAGACCACGTCGTCTAGCTCTTGTATGTCCAGAACAGGATTCACTGCAGTAAGACAGGTCCAAACTGAAAAGACCACGTCGTCTAGCTCTTGTATGTCCAGAACAGGATTCAC
>NW_013668792.1:83309-103883 GCF_000517525.1 Limulus polyphemus
TGCTAAATTAGGGACGGCTAGCGCAGATAGCCCTCGTGTAGCTTTGCGCGAAATTCCAAAACAAACAAACAAACACGGCGAGCGTGAGGTGTTGAGAAAAATGAACATTGAAGATAATCTTCTGTCCTACTCAATCATAAGCATTTCTCGTAACTTTGTAATCTAATCTCCTGTCGTACTCAATTGCAAGCATTTCTAGTGACTTTGTAAGCTAATATCCTGTCGTACTCAATCGTAAGTATTTCTCGTGACTTTGTAGACAATCTTCATGTATTAAAACCTCTTCTGCGATACTTGTGTGAAGTGCTTTTTTTAAGTTAAAACGTTTTCTCTTTTGACGTGATTTGTTGACCAATATAATTATCTGTTCTTGAAAATACATACGTTTACTTGACTATGTATTTAAAAACAAAAACTCATCAGCTGTTATGGAGTTAGAAACGATTTGTAGACACATTTTAAAAGAAAAGCAGTGTGTTCTCAATAAAACTGCATTAAAACGATTGGTGTCCAGAAGCTAGTTTTCATTGAAGTCTCGCTCTTATTAACCATAAAAAAGTCACTGTATGTTTGTAATATTTCTTTCCATCAGGATTACCCTTCACCATTAACAAAATTGCAGGAAATACAAGACAATCCCAGATTTAAGTGGCTCATAATTGCTTTAGAGATCTTTTAATGTAAAAGTGTACCGAATCTGTCATAAAAGAATTGGCCTATAATTACAACTCAAATTCTAATTAAGTTGTTTTATTAAGCATGCTATTAATTGTTAGTAAGTTAAAATGTATGCTACAAAATACTACCACTAGGTGAATACAACTTGAGAGTTCAACCTAACTGTAAACCTAGATAGCCCCAGATTCTCTTTGCTAGGAAAGAGTGCAAAGATGAGCATTTATACAAATTCTACACATACACAAGATTTGTACTTTGTACTAAAATCTATCAGCTGTGAAGAAACTAGAAGTGTATGAACCCTCGGATTCACATTCCTGCACGCTAAGAACTAAACCAACCCAGGAAAAATTCCAACGGTAGACGAATTCTTATTGTTATGAATGTTTCACTACAGCTTCCCACATTCAGATAAAATTTGTTAAAATTTATAAATGAAACCAAGCCGTTTCACTGATAATTAATCAGCTTCACGATTTTCCTCATTATTCTGAGTAAATACCAATTTAACCGATTGGCTTTTATTCATAATTTTAAACAAATTTAACATACTGTAGTAATTTTAAATTTCAGATTACCAAACAGTTGAAAGATTTAGTCTTAAGAAATCGTTTATTTTATACGAATTTAATCAGTAGAGAAACCATGGCAACATTTATACGTTAATTAGAAATGTTGTTAGTTCAGTTAAAGTTGTCTAAAGTTTATTTTACTTTTATATGCAATATAAGCAGAAAAGTGAGTTACTATTGTAATGCATTCTTATGACATTATTATTTCTGTGATTACTGATAATTCAAAAATGTAATCCTCTTATTTTCAAATTTAATATCTCGAATGGTCAACAGAACGGGAGAGACATCTGGACTTTCAGCTATGGTTAAGAAAATATGATAAGTCATACGCTAAGTATAATATTACCTTCTAATTTGGAATACGCCTGTGCAATATTATTCGAAAATGTTGATACTAATGTAGTTCAGTTTGGAATTTTTTAAAATTAAATAACAATTTCCACGTGGAAAGTGAACTTAGGTAAAGAACACATTAACAGTATTGTGTTTCTACGAATATCTAAAATCTCAACTAGAGGTCGCCACAGTAATGATAATATATATATATATATATATATATTATATTGTGCAACTATAAAACTGAATGTTAGTGATGTGCAAAACTTGGAAAAAAACTGTACAACTATAGTAATTAAACTCTCAAAAGAACTACATTGAGATTTGCTGGGCCCATATGCACACAATTGGCATTTTCTTGAAGTAGAGAGGAGTTCAGACTTGTACTTATCAGCTACAGGTCTAGCATGATTCGAGTCAGAGGCAAAAGAAAGCTTCAAATAACTGAGCCCGAGTGTAAGGAAATATTTTAAAATGTTAGATACAACCATTTTTGGAAAAAGGAAAGTCCGGTCCGAACATGTTTAAAATATTTATTGCAGATAAGATTCGGACTCGGAATGGTGGATATAGTTTCAAACTTCTTTTCAGATTCAAACAAGAACCAGCCTCTAAGTACACACAGATATATATACAGTTTATAATGTGATATAATATTTAAATCAGATGTACGTATAACAGTAGTATTATAAGAATAAATATTATATTGTTGAAAATTATTGGAAGAAACATGTATTATTATAAAATAAAATATTATATATATAAATACAACCTAGATGTTTATGCTCATAATTAATATTAGGTTTTCTGTTTCTTTGAAAATATTTATTGAAATGCTGGATTACTTACATATGCCCCAACTCATGTGCAATAGTAAAGGCTGCACCCAAACCGTTGTCCTGAACAACAGCGCAGCTACTGTATGGGTCACAAATCATTCTAGGATGAGCTAAGCCTAAAAACGTGGAAGATCTTCAAATAAGTAAAACAAACAATTTTTTTGCAAAAGTTAAATGAAAGAAGCACACAAAACGCGTAGAAGCATTTAACAATAACATCACATGATCACCTTAAAGTTTGTTTTTACATTATATACATATTTACATTATAAATAGAAACATTGGTTCAAGTATTCTCCTCTCACTCAAATTTTACATGAAACTTTTGTGAAAGTAACCGCATAAAGTCCGAAAAAGGTTAAACTTTCTAATTACTGAAATATATCTCAGTGAAAGATGTAATTAGATTCCATACATGTTATGCTTTAAGTATTAAATGTTTGCTTACAAATGTGCTATTTGCCCCTGAAGAAGAAAGGTCCACCTTTCGAAAGCGCTCGGGTTATAAGGTTTTTATTCATTTCTGTTTTTAAAAGTAATTGTTTGTTAATCTATATGTTACTTTTTGGTTTTCACTACCTAAAACTTGTGCTCTTCGCTTATATTAGTGCACTACACATACACATTTATACTAAATGAGAAGAGCTGTAATTATTTATTGTGAAACATAGCTTACCTAATGTATCACAGGAATTTGAGGTTCGACATAAGTTTTCTCTTTAAAAGAAAGAAAAGAATCAGTTCCCAATCTGAACACTGAGGCATTTAGTAAAACCAAAACCTTTGCATAAACACGATATCAGAGTATTTGATTTATAAGAACTCTAGGCTTTGAGTATCACGAACACTAGTTCAGGACTTCCAAAACTGGGGGCTGTAGCAAGTACACAATACCGTTAAGGTACTCACTATCTACATGTTTATTGGGTGAATGAGGGAAGGACTTAGTTTAGGAACTGTTCTAGGAAATCCTGAACTAGATGGTTAGATGGATATACTTGCAGGATTTAAACAACTAAATAACAAACCGTGCACAATACCGTTAAGGTACTCACTATCTACATGTTTATTGGGTGAATGAGGGAAGGACTTAGTTTAGGAACTGTTCTAGGAAATCCTGAACTAGATGGTTAGATGGATATACTTGCAGGATTTAAACAACTAAATAACAAACATTTCATGTTCATGCTCAAGTCTGGATGAAAAACATTGAAAATTCATTAGATATTTCATATAGATGTATTCTTAAAGAAGTAACTTGAAATACTCAAATTCACTGATTAAAATGAGGCATTTACTTTTTATTTTTTAAACTGCCTTAAAATCATAATGGTGGATTGGCAATACAATAAAACAAAGGTGTATACAAAAGTTGTATTACGTCACAGTAACGTCAATATGTAATCATTAAAATATAAGCAAAAAACTCAAAATTACAAAGAGAAAAATAAATAGTACTAAATTCAGATTGATAATAAGATTATAGAAAATACATATATTTATCAATTCAGAAAATTTGACATGTTTCAAATACAAAGATCCTTGCTTAATTCTTTAAAGTTTAATCGTTTTCACTTCTCTAACTACAAAAATTCTTCTTTCAGAATAATAATGACTATTCATCTTACCTAGTGAGTAAAATGGCCGTGTCAAAATATAGAGGGAGCTTATCTTCTTGATGGTCGATGCTCTGCTGCCACTTACAGAAGTTTTTAAGAGTTTTCGAAGCATATGGAAAAATAACATCTCGTGCCTAGTTGAAAGTAATAACCTCACTTTTTTTCTGAATTTTTTAAAATGTTTTTGTCAATATTATTCTGTTTTCTATTTAACGATAAACTTAGATATAGTATGATTTTAAGAGCTAAAATTAAATATTTCTAATCGGAGTTATTAATTTTTACAGCGGGCGGTTTTGTTGAAAAGTCCCAACAAGTAAATTTGTTGACTTAAATATATTTGTTTGTTTGTAATTAAGCACAAAGCTACACAATTGGATATCTGTGCTCTGCCAACCACGGGTATCGAAACCCGGATTATAGCGTTGTAAGTTCGCAGACATACCGCTGTGCCACTGGGGGACTAGATATATTTACTACGACTTCCACTAACATATCAAATGCTCGAACCCCTCACACTATCAAATATGTTTGTTTGTTTTGAATTTCGCGCAAAGCTACACGAGGGCTATCTGCGCTAGCCGTCGCTAATTTAGCAGTGTAAGACTAGAGGGAAGGCAGCTAGTCATCACCACCCACCGCCAACTCTTGGGCTACACGGCTGAAATGGCGAGCATGTTTGGTGTGACGGGGATTCGAATCCGCGACCCTCAGATTGCGAGTCGAGTTCCTTAACCACCTGGCCATGCCGGGCCCTATCAAATATGAACCGCACCCATATGTGTCACTTGATGTCCCATCCCCCACCATTAATTTTAACTGTCTTCTTCATTAATATACATTTTTGGAAAACAGGTGTCCCCTTGAGAGAGAAAAAGAAAGAAAAAAAAAAGACTTCAAACTTCGCAATGATCAAGCTACAAAGAGATGTGATACTTACACACAGGGCATCTTTTTAAATGTTTTTGGTTTTCGAACATATTTACTACAGGAGAATTACGTCAGTTTAAGAGAGTTGTAACAACGCATCAAATCAACATATAACAAAGTATTACTTTCAGTTTAGTCACGTGGAGGAGGGTTATATTAATAATAAAACAAATTTGTATGGTAAATCAAACTTGCAGTTATAAGGTTTGACGTTCTTCCTAACTCATAGTGTAAAAATATTGTTAACTATATTGCATTAACTTATAATTATTTTGTTTTGTTGCTGACGTACCAGAATTATCTCATTAAAAGTACACATTCGCTTTTCATTGTGCTATTAAAACAAAATAATTAGTTTAAGAAAAGTAATATTTCAGACATAAGAAATTTATTCTTAAATTAAGTAATGTATAAGACACACTAGAATACTTTGTAAAACAATATTGTTGTTTATTCTTAAATTAAGTAATGTATAAGACACACTAGAATATTCCGTAAAACAATATTGTTGTTTATTCTTAAATTAAGTAATGTATAAGACACACTAGAATACTCCGTAAAACAATATTGTTGTTTATTCTTAAATTAAGTAATGTATAAGACACACTAGAATACTCCGTAAAACAATATTGTTGTTTATTCTAAAATTAAGTAATGTATAAGACACACTAGAATACTTTGTAAAACAATATTGTTGTTTATTCTTAAATTAAGTAATGTATAAGACACACTAGAATACTTTGTAAAACAATATTGTTGTTTATTCTTAAATTAAGTAATGTATAAGACACACTAGAATACTCCGTGAAACAATATTGTTGTCTATTCTTAAATTAAGTAATGTATAAGACACACTATAATACTTCGTGAAACAATATTGTTGTCTATTCTTAAATTAAGTAATGTATAAGACATACTATAATACTTCGTGAAACAATATTGTTGTTTTTTCATTTTACACTTAATTAAAAGTACCTCTTTGTCATCCATTACAATAATTTTTTCTACAACGATATTTAAGGCGTTACCAATACTTGGGTCCTTGTACATCAAAGATACCTATTAAGGAGAGATAATGAGAACTATGTTAGTAACACAGAATTTAATACATATACAATATTGATTAGAATAAGAGATTTCTGAGTTACAAATATTGTATTTTCTAGATGATAATTACACTATTTCATAAACACGATTAGGAGTAATTTAGCTTTCTCTCTCTCTGTACTGTAAAGATACTGTGGTATCGTATAGAATCCAGAAATCATACATTAAAGTAGCGTTTAGGGCAGAGGTGTCGGAACCGGGGGTGCTACAGCACCCACACTTTTACATATTCAACTTATATAGAAACTGTAAATTATATTATTATATTAATTTTCTGGAAAGCATGCCTCCAAACCTCCCTATATTGAGCAGTCTTTGGCAGCATAAGAGGCAGCTCCTTATACTTTCAATATCTCATTGCAAAATCTGCATGAGAAACATGAGGAGGTCTGATTAAATGTTCACTGCCTCCTGTTACACACACTGGGGGAGGGTTTCATGAGGGCATACCAAGTTTGGTTGAGATTGATCGAAAATATGGCATGAAAGGCAGATACTAGCTCCCCAGAGTGTTACATGGTATTCAGATCCAAATGCTGAACCCTCTATGACTCTCCCTGCGTTCCGAAAGGTGCATGTCAAACTTGTTTGGGATCAGTCAAAAAGTGTTGGCATAAAAAACGAACACATAAATGGCACTTCTGCTTTTTAATAATTTATATGTTGCAAATGCTTTATAAATTACTAATTTGATCATTTACGAGAGAATAAAAAGTAGTACATCATGTTGTAACAAATGTGACAGAGGTTTTGGAACCAGGGAGTGCTGTACACCTCAACTTTTACATATTTGACTTATATAGCAACTATAAATTATATTATTATATTAATTTTCTGGAAAGCATGCTCCCAGACCTCCCTTGTCAGCATAGGAGGCAGTTCCTTATACTTTCAATCTTTCATTGTAAAATCTGCATGTTTAGCCAAGTACACCCACTTTGCAGCTCCTTCCTACACCACTGGATATAGGTAATACAGTCTCAAAAAGGAACAGTTAACTAAAATTCATGCTAAAACAGCTTAACATTTCAATAAAAAGAGTAACTATGACATATTATGAAAATATATTTTTTGTTGTTGTTGTTTTCTATTGCTACCTTAGATAAGTCTTGTAGGAAACTTACCGAGGCCATCAATGTTAGGACATAGGTGTGTAAATTGCTGCTACCTTAGATAAGTCTTGTAGGAAACTTACCGAGGCCATCAATGTTAGGACATAGGTGTGTAAATTGCTGCTACCTTAGATAAGTCTTGTAGGAAACTTACCGAGGCCATCAATGTTAGGACATAGGTGTGTAAATTGCTGCTACCTTAGATAAGTCTTGTAGGAAACTTACCGAGGCCATCAATGTTAGGACATAGGTGTGTAAATTCCTTCCGTGGAATTTTGCCATTTTGTGATCGACTGCAACCATTACTTTGACATAACGTACTACTGAAACAGATCGTTTTTTACGCCAACTTTTGTCGAATTCTAGATGTTTTATCTCTCTTTTCATTTGCCGTCTGATATTTCTCCCTGCAAAGATATTACATAAATAAGGTTTTTGGCACCAGCTATAGTCAGTAAAATTAAAAACCCCTAAATATAAAAACCATATTTTTTGTCAAGGTGATATCGTAAAAGAATAATGCTATCACATGCATTTAAAACTGTCGCAGTATTTGCTCAACTATTAATACCCTTGTGCATGAACGTTTTATTCATTTATAAAAAAAAAGATTCTGTGAAAGGAATAAAAAAATCAACCATAATCTCTTCCGGTAGCTAGAAAAATCAAGAGTTTTGTTTCATTAAAATATAACATTAAACGCATGAAATTTATGATACACATGTAAAACCTGCCCAGGCAAACAATACCCATTCCAAGCATGAAGTAATCAAATAACGGCCAGTACCTAAATAATTGATATTTTTCTTCCAATCCGATGTAGGCACAAAAACTACTTTTGAAGGTGTATCGCAATAAAGAGATTTGGGGGTGGGGTAGCTACTCACGCATACCTAGAGAACAGAACCCATGTGATATTTTTCAAAGTTCAATATCGTTCCTGGATGCCGTTTTGAAATTTCACAGGTGGGCGAAAATAAATGTGACGTAGCAACAATCAACCGTTTGTCAAGGTTAAAAGTTTAGTTTTGGTCTATTAATATGGCAAGATGTGTATCACAAGTCATTGTATGTTCCAAACAAGAGCACTGGTGACATTAGTTATACAGAAAACTTTAATAAAAACACATTTTTCTTGAAGATAAAACTAGAATCTATTCAACGTATGGATTAATCTAATTTTTTCTATTTCCTCGACTCGGGGTCGAAACTGACCTCTCGTACTCTAAGCGAGTGCTCTACCAACTTACTTAGAAGGATAATCCACTGGAAATTACTTTTAAGGCACTTTTTGTTAAAACTTAAACTACTACACGTTTCTCCTTTTTCAAACAAGGCCCGTCCGCTGCTTTATGGGTCGACTACTAGTTCGCCGCCAGTTTCCGGTAGTAATTTACAAAAAATTGAACCGAGATCTTTCACACATCGGGAGAGTGCTCCACCAATAGAGCTAACCCACTGGTAGTTGCTAGTAGGCATTTTGTGTTTTTAAAAGTTATTTTTATAGAGAAAACACTTCAACACAATCTGTCTTGTCGACATAGTTTTTGACTTATGCTGATGTAGTTTTAAATTTATATCGCAATAAGCCAGTTCGTGCTTACGTTTCACATATCGCAATAAGCCAGTTCGTGGATACGTTTCACAATGTATCAGAAAGACAAAGTGAAGATATTATACACAAAAATGATTAAAATTCGTCTGCCTTGTTTTTTTTTCTCCCAAAGAATACGAACTGGTACAAAACACAGGATTATTATTGCTTCAAAGGCAGTGGGGAACTAAACGTTATTGAACATTCCAACAATTCAAGAAACTCGATATCACTTCGAGCGCTTTCAATAGCTAGAAATTCCCATTGTTTCTTATTAACCACAAAGCTTAGCATCAGGATTTTTATGCCATGCAACCGCAGGAATTTAATTCAGAATTTTAGCGATACAAGACTTCAAGGATACCGGGTAGGCTTCTTCATTGAGAATGCGCTAGAGCTATCGGGTTTCTTGAATTGTAATTTATGTACCTTTCATCCAACGTGTTTCTAGGTGTCAGGACAAGTTCTAACAGACATTCCTCGAGTTTCAGTTCAGAAAGAACCGGAAGCTATTTTCATGGTCTTTATTAAACCTGCTTGTACAAACATTAGCTTAAGAAGTGGCACTCCATCAAAATCCAGTTAACAAGTTTGACACTGGAGAGTGCAGTATTTCAACTAGTGTAAAAAATGTTTTCATCTTTACCGACTTATATGTAATAGGTTCTTTATAACTGGAAGAAGGAACATTGAGAAGATTACTAACTACACTGATTAACTTGGAGTAAGCACTTCAGAATGGATTATTTAATAAACTGTCACATCACGAACAGTCTACAAAAAGAAAAGAAACGAAAATCTAAGGTAATATTGGATGGTAGAACTGCTAAGGTTTGTTTTTCCTTATTATCTTTTTCTCTATCTATTGAGAGATAACTGAACTTCCAAATATTTTTTTCTCGGTCTATTGAGAGATAACTGAACATTCAAGTATTTTTTCTCCATCTATTGAACGGCTATCTGCAATTCAGTAATTTATTATATCCAAAATTTAGGCTCATGACTGGTGGGTGCTTCAAGACAAATTAGTTACGTTCACACCTGAACTAGTAGTCTCAACTTATGAAACCTACCAAATTCAATGACAATAACCTTTTTTTGTACCATAACAGATTTTTAAACTGAAAAAAAAAGTTGGGTATAAGTTATAATTTTCACCGAATCGGAATAATTGGGCAATATCTCTTTAAATTTGAATGTTTTATAGAATTGTTACATATAACGATATACTGTTTTATGTTCACTTCGAAGCAAGATGTTTGACAAGCTGCATCTTTAATATAGTTCAGATAAAATGTTTGATCACAACCATCAACCTGGAATATAAGAGAGTATGATATATAGACAGAAGGCTATGACCAGTTGAATATTAAGTCCTAAGTATATAGCCGACTTTAAAACTTATTCATATCAACAGCTATTCCTATTTCTAAAGTATTTTCAATTAAAAAATTAATATAGTCAGCAATGGGTAGTAGTTTGTAGGTGCCGTTGAAATATTTCAATATTCAATTATACGCGTACGACTATAGTGATACGTATAGAAATATAATAGCAATGTTATTAGCTACCTACAAGAGGCTTTCGTTCGAGTTAGAAATAACATGCAATTGCTTTAGTAAAGACCAAAGTCAGTATGTCAAACCTGAAACTACAGAACACTTGTATTAGTAACGACCAAAGTCAGTAAGTCAAACCTAAAGCTACAGAACACTCGTATTAATGATGACCAAAGACAGTAAGTCAAACCTGAAGCTACAGAATACTCGTATTAGTAAAGACCAAAGTCAATAAGTCAAACCTGAAACTACAGAACACTTGTATTAGTAAAGACCAAAGTCAATACATCAAACCTGAAGCTACAGAACACTTGTATGTAATGTTAAAAAACTGTGTTCACCCGAATTCCTTTTATAATTTTGAAGCGAATCAAATTAAAACTTCTATAGTCTTGACATATACAAGCTTTACCCGGGTAAAGGGATTAGAACTTCTATAGTCTTGACATATACAAGCTTTACCCGGGTAAAGGGATTAGAACTTCTATAGTCTTGACATATACAAGCTTTACTCGGGTAAAGGGATTAGAACTTCTATAGTCTTGACATATACAAGCTTTACCCGGGTAAAGGGATTAGAACTTCTATAGTCTTGACATATACAAGCTTTACCCGGGTAAAGGGATTAGAACTTCTATAGTCTTGACATATACAAGCTTTACCCGGGTAAAGTAAAGGGATTAGAATTTCTTTACGACCTTTCGACATTCTTTCATACTAGTTGCACAAACACCTACACAAACATTTAGAAAATTCCTGAATATACCAGACTAAAGATATATTCTAAACTAGTTATAGAAAGGTGAAATTCATGATTATTTCAGTCATTACAAGAGAAGCATATAACAATTAGGAGTAGACAATTTATGAATATTGAATACAACAAAGTAAATGGCATTAAGACAACCTAAACAACAACAACAAAAAAGAAATATATAAAATGGAACACCACGACACTTTATATACAGTACAATAAACAGCACTTTCAGTACAAAACAAAAAATAATAATAGAAAATAGTCTTGAACAAAATTTATATTTATGAAAAAGAAAATCGATTTCAGATATTTACGAAACCTAGGTTTACACACAAAAAAATAAATTACTGGTTAAAAGATCACTACCTTAAATATAAGTAAATTTCGTTAAAACATTAATTACACAGTGCAACAACCCTTTAAGTACAACATTTAGAAGTGAGACACACAACACGTCTACAGAATAAACACCTATTGTCATCTTATAGTCGACTCCTTCTTTGATCTTTCTCGAATATTGTGAAAGTTTAGGTGACGGTCCATTTAGTAATGCTACCAGGATAGTGGTGAAGGCCTTTACTGGAAGTTCTTGGATCTCTATTCCGACCAAAAAAAAAAAAACTCCAAGAAAAACATCAATTTAGCTGATGTAGTTTTTACAGAAAACATTTTCAGTCGCTCTTCTTACAGATTGGACAGCTACTCTGGTGTGCAAAGCGTTGGCTACTGATTTTATCTTCTTACTGAGCATACCTATGCTCTTGAAGTTGATAGTAAACTTGTCAGTTCCACTGGTCGAGAGGTGGAGGGCACATGGACCGAAAGCCAGAGAGAGAGATTTGAAAGATTTGGTTCTATGAATACATCCTCCTCAGACTTATCGACAGATGAAGTGATCAGGCAGAAGACAGGGAAAATCAATTAATAAGTTACTCCCACTGGAGTTAGAGCTGAAGCATTATCTAACAAATGGAAAGGACATGTAAGTTTTTGTGGTGATTCAATAACAAACTCAATGATCTTCGGAATAACGAAGACCTAGTATATGGAAGGACAGTTGTAGTGATTTATTAGTGGTGAAATGAAAAAGACAAGACTCAGTGTTGGAGTAAGAATGAAATAAAAATGATTGCAGAGAGTAAGAAAATAAAATGGCTGACCATGTGGTTGGAGGGACTAATGCAGAATGTTAAGGTTAGAATTTAAAATGGATAATGAAATTGACCTATGTTTAAATTGAGAAAGCAAACAAAAGATCACCTATTTTTCAAAAGACAGATGAGAATAGACTTTACAGAAAACACAGTTAAATAATGCACGATCATTCAGCAAGCGCGGTTAGAAACAATGGAACGACGGTAGGTCTTCACAGCAAGTTCTGGCTCTCTCAGGATCAGAAACTAATTTGTTTGAAAAATGTCAAATCAGAAGAGCAGATCACATGAAAGTGGAAGTATCTCTACTCCACGTGACAGTGGTAGAGTAGTCCTCCAAACACAAGTAGGACACAATTTTATACAACTATCCTAATATACAGTAAAGAGCTTCCATGATCAGAAAGTCAAACCCGTGGGCTAAACTTACCACACGATATCGAGTATATTTAATATGTTCCAAATCAAATCTTAGAAAAAAATCTAAAAAACGTGGATAAGAAACACACATTATAGGTAAGTTAAACACGTAATAAGTTCATATCACATCTCCAGTTCTACTGAAGGTAACACTCGATTGTAGAATTTCACATCTATAATCTAAAAGCCAAAAAGTATTTTCTGCTGTAGCAAACAACAACTCTTCGGTAGTCTTGGGGGTTTACAACACCAAAAACCAGAGTGCGATACCCACAGTTGGAAGAGTGCAAACAACCCATTGTGTAAAGTTACGTTTAAACACAAGCTTCAGTTCTTTCCATATATACTTGTGCTAACATACAGTGTTTGTGCGGATTAAGATCTTGGTTCTCAGGTATAATAAGAATCGGAACGTGGGTCAGTAATTGTAAACTAATGTTTACAAGTAAATTGTTGTAGTAGCAATCTAACGATACACACGGAGGCAGTAAGCAACCAACTACTCTCTCTGAAGGGGCCTGGGTATAATTTATATTTACAGCTTTCATACCTATCTGTGGACAGGGTGACTAGAAGCACCAGGAATGTTTGCATGGTGATCCTTCTGTCCCACATTAGCTTAAAGAGAATACACGAATACCACTTTGCTACATAATCCTGCAACCACTGAAGTAATCTTCTCAACACCGAATTTATCCTGTAGAGAAAAACATTTTTCTGCAACAGAAAAGTTTAATTTTCACTTCTATTTCACGTGTAACGTTATATTTACTCGTCTAATCTCATTATCTCAAACATGCACTTTCCCAATTTGTGTATTTTGACTATTGTGACTTTATGAATGTTTATCATTCCTACATATGCACATGTGTATATGCACGTAACAAGCATACTCAGATTTCCGTTAGCAGGATACTAAAACACAGTGGGAGAACAGTCATAGTGATGCGTGCCTTCACTGCTGCCGGCTGTTAGGTTAGGCCTGATCGTTCACCGTATTGTGCTGACATCTATGGACACATTCATCCAACATTATTAACACATTTAAAAAAGTAGTCAGAAAAGTATAGAGAGTTAACTGTATAGTAAAGGCGCTGTCCCTCGTCTTGTGTACATTTGGATTGTTTTTGAGCATAAACAAATGATGTTTTACTGTGCGTTTTGCAGTGTGTACAGCCTCTTTCTTTCTCAAACACAGTCAAAGTCAGAGAATTCAGAATTACTTCATATCTTGTTGAACCTCCTGTTATTAAACGGTTATATCCTATTATTCTGAGGTTAACTCAGTTTTACTCGTACATACTATAAACTTCATAGCTCGGAGAGGCACGACTCTCTTCCGACTTTTCATCACTCTCAGTCACAACTCCTTGGAGGGCGTTGCTGCCATAACATGTTCGGCAGTGTAACGGTTTAAAATGAACACGCCGCCACAATTAGGGTTCAACAACAAAAAAAGCAATTTATTCAACTGTAACAACACTTAGAAATAAATTCAACGCTTACCAAAACAAAGTTAATAAACACGTACCTGGTTAGGACTTGACACTAATGTTAATGAATAATATATTATGAATATCAATATTATTTCAAATAATAAAATCAGGAACAAGAATTAGAAAGAAAAATCTAATTCCAAAAATAAAAATAATACAGCAAACAACTTTCTTTCAATATTAATAACAATATCGAGTGATAAATAGCAATAATTCACTAACTGTATCGTTCACTAACTATCTCGTAACTCTCTTTTTTAGTAAAGCTTGTGTCAGAGTATTTATTTATTGAGTAGGTCACGAGAGTACACCTCATGTGATCATAAATTTACATAATCTACTACTACATTAATAGTATCTGTACATCACCGCTAAGGAAGCTGGTGTCAGTTTCACCATAAATATATATTTACTCAAAATACAAATGATTAACTAGAAGGTGAATTAGCATTTTAATACAAATAAAAAGTCATAGATAAACTAAATGATAGAAGGATATAATAAATGAACGACAACCATAACCATAAAAAAAATACTATTTCACAGCATTATCTTCTTCTGTTCTCCACGTCATCTGCGATTTCATCTTGTTCCTTTCTACTTATTTAGATCAAGAATGCATCATTTCAGTGCCTCAGTAACATATGATTTAATGTTTATCAAAATGTTCTACACACTTTTTCAAACCATACGACAGCTCAACTTTTGTAATTTGTTGGATTTAGTCGATGCATAAAGTCCAATTTCACCAGATTGTTAATGTGATATTATTTTCAACACAAAGATTTGAAAAGGGCTACTTGCGCTTGGTCCACTGCAATGAATCGAACCCCAGATTCAATCCAGCTATATCTGAAAGGTTTTCGCAGTACTGCCTGTTATACCAGAGCCACGCCCATTTTTCTCTCGTTCACCTTCTTATAACACACTCTCTTCTGTCTCATGGCCTCCTTCCCGTCTGTTAATGTAGGAACACACGCACATGAACTAAAGTACTTGGGAAGATATTCAACTAATGATGGTTCGTACATAAGATCTACTACGAGAATAACGTTTTTCAAACATTAACAGGTGGTAGATTTTCGCTCTGATACACAGTTCATTTTCACTACCTTGGGAACGTGACCATCTCAACCAGTTTGATCTGAGCTACAAACTTATAACATCTTCACTTCACAACTTCGATAATTCATTCAGCTACGTCATAAGAATAAGGATGATAAGATGAAATGTGAGTATTCGCCACATCTAATAAGTTATACATCATGCAAACGTCAGATTGTGAAATTTTACACCTTTACTTTAGCACACATCTTCTCTGATGCTCTAAAGTGAGATGTCTACTGTTCAGCTAATTTGTCAGAAAATGTTTAAGCTGATATATCAGACAGTGCATATGCTTCAGCTCATTTGTAAAATAGTATATTACTAAGCTGATATATCAGACAGTGCATATGCTTCAGCTCATTTGTAAAATAGTATATTACTAAGCTGATATATCAGACAGTGCATGGGCTTCAGCTCATTTGTAAAATAGTATATTACTTGTCTATGAGATTCGAAATTCTCTGAACGTTAAACAACACGAAACCAAAATACATCGTGAAATGTCTCATACTAAAGTCAGTCTGTAGAGATGTAGTTTCTGACCACATTCCTGCAGCAGTGTAGAGCGATAGTGTAAGCACTTCTCTGCCTCTACAGGTTAGAAAAAAAAACTGTAGTTACTGTCAGAGAAAAAACAATCCTGGAATGGCACTATTAGGTACAAAAAACTTCTAATTGTAAAACATGCTTTAACATGTAAGCGTCACAGATTAAAGAGTTTATGTAACTAATTGTTTGTTGGTACCACGTTTACGTAGATTAGTGCTGACCTATGCAGCCCTCTGTACATATTTATATAAGGAGTTTCAGCAATAAATCCCTATTTATGGCGTCTTTTCATTAGCGTGTTTTGACTTGTATGACTTAAACGAGAACAGTTAATGTATGAACAATTTTAAATGGTCAGAATTTGTAGTTTTTGTGGGTACCCAGAGTGTAAAACCCCGAAATTTCTGGAAAACATTTGGCGTTCAACAGAGGATTACTCCGAGTTAATTGGGAATCTCACTTTTACACGGGTACAGGTCTACTATAAGTTTAGAACAGAAATGTCGTAGATAGAATCTCATAAAGATCCGAAAAGGGAGAGGTAACAAACGCAAAAACCAACTTTTCAATCTGTCTAAGTAAAGATGCATCAAAATTAGGGAAATTACTCTCAGGAAAAACAGGAGAATGAATAAAATGTAATCTAGAACTGAAGAGCTTCCTGGGCCCTAAGGCGATCCCTGAACCCCGGGCGCAGTGGGTGCGCGCGCCTGTGGCGCACATTCCCTCGCTTCGCTTGGTCAAATAACTTTGCCTCTTCCTTTAATTTGCTTCCTACACTTTTGATCTTGGTTAATAATAACATTTCTATTGACCGAAGTGATCTGGGGTATTCTGTTACATGAAATAAAATTCATTCACGGACATCTAATTACTAGAATACCTAGATAACCTAGTATACAAGTGTAGTGATTTGTCTCCATTACAATGTAAAAAACAAAGCTAATTATGAAAAAAAGGACAAATACTCGATTAACAAAAATTACAATTAAAACAGTGGTTAGCCATAACATGTATAACATAATTATGAGTTAATGTAAAATAACTGTTTAAAAGTTCATTGAAATTAAAAATAAAACTGTAATTGCTGAGAACTGTAGCTAAATAGATATAAATACAAATTATTTTTACTGATCATCAGAAGGAACATCAAAGATTACATCAAGAACTCTAGCACTATTGGTTCTTCCAGAGTTTAACCAGACTTCTCTAAAAGTGACAAAATCACGTTCTGACTGATAAATCAAAAACTGGATCATATAAATCTGGAAGTATTTTCACATGATGTGACAGTCGTAAAATAGCAGCAGACTAATCTAGACGTTGGATAAAACTATCTAATGAACCACTAGATTCATGGTACTTTACTTAGACCAGATTTATCACGTTCTGAGCTAGAGCAAAACGTAATGGTTTTACTGAATTAAAGACAAGCTGAAATACCTGTCAAGTGACGGGTAATGTTTAAACTTAATTAAAACAATGTAAGTTTAACAGCAATAATATATTTCCAAGTAATAACTTGAACATAACCTTTATCTCAAAATTTTCAAATTATAACAAAGCTTCTCCATAAGCAATATTTCCATCTACCAACAAATAAAGATTCTGAGATGATCCCAACCTTGAACACCCTACATTTCATTGACCATGAGAAAAGCATAGTTGTTTGTAAAATAACCCAGCAACTTTCATACTTTGACCTTGATTCCCCTTTAGAATATTCAACATTGTCTAAAGCATCATCCTGTCAAAGATTGTTTGAGATTGACTCAATAGGTTGGGAGTAATTAACCAACAGGCTTTACAAAATAGAAATAGGGTTAAGTTCAATTCTGACCCCCCCCCTTAGGACATTACCCAGAGTTCTTAGTGTTTACATACAAATTTTGGTGGAGATTGGCCCAATAGGCTCGGAGGAGTTGGGATTCAAACAAACACACATTTCGTCCTTATGTATATAGATACACGAATTTACAATAAACTGGTACAATTATTAGAAATACAATATTATAAGTATATAAAATCTAAATAATTATTTAGTAAGTACTGTTAATGCGCATTTAAAATATAGTACATTCGTTAACTAATATGATGATCCCTATCTTCTTTTTTTTTCATCCACCTTAGTTAGATTTTGGAATTACATCTTTTGTTCATTTACCCTTCGTTAGATAATAAAATGACCCCTTTTGTTCATGCACCTCGTTAGATAATGAAATAACCCGTATTGTTCATCTACCCTTCATTAGATAATGAAATAACCCGTTTTGTTCATCTACCCTTCATTAGATAATAAATAACCCGTTTTGTTCATCTACCCTTCGTTAGATAATGAAATGACCCCTTTTGTACATCCACCTCGTTAGATAATGAAATGACCCCTTTTGTTCATCCACCTCGTCAGATAATGAAATGACCCCTTTTGTTCATCCACCTCGTCAGATAATGAAATGACCCCTTTTGTTCATCCACCTCGTTAGATAATGAAATGACCCCCTTTTATATGTGTCTATTCTTTACAGTACTTTTTATACGCATCTGAATGTAATTTGAATAATCGCATGTGATCGTTATCCTCCAGCCTAACAGAATGGTGGTGTGATTGTCATGGGAAAACCACAGTCATAATGTGAAGATTTATAACACAGAAAAGGGCGGTCTTTCATAAAGATCGTGAGTCACTGGATTCTCCGTCAGAACAACACACTCCATTGTATAACATGACGAGACTCGACATGAATCTATAAGGTGTTACACAGGAAGTCAAAATACTAGACTAGGACTAAGAGCCTAGAGTTCTCACACAAAACGTCTTAAAAAGTGTTTGTTTTTTATCATTAGGACGGCTTCCAATGTTCTTTACGGAGTACGTGTGAAACGGCCAGGTCAGGGTTCAAGTATAGCCATCCTTGATTTAAAACTGCTGTATAGAGGAAGGTCAACCGGTTAGCAGCACCCGCGCGGCCACTTTCAACTTAATAGTAGGAAAGCCAGGATTGAGGATTTACTGTCACACTTATAACGACCCCAAGATAAAAATGTGGAGATTGTGCGTCATGTCGCGACTCGAATCTTGAACTTTCCGATATATATCCGGTGCGCTGACTACTAAGGCAACCGGTTAGCAGCACCAGCGGCCACTTTCAACTTAATAGTAGGAAAGCCAGGATTGAGGATTTACTGTCACACTTATAACGACCCCAAGCTAAAATTGGACTTTCCGATACATAGCCAGTGCGCGAACTACTGAGGCAACCGGTTAGCAGCACCAGCGGCCACTTTCACCTTAATAGTAGGAAAGCCAGGATTGAGGTTTTACTGTCACACTTATAACAACCCCAAGTTAAAAATGTGGAGATTGTGCGTCATGTCGCGACTCGAATCTTGGACTTTCCGATACACAGCCAGTGCGCTAACTACTAAGGCACATCCGGCTC
Organism: Limulus polyphemus; assembly: GCF_000517525.1. NCBI lineage: Eukaryota > Metazoa > Arthropoda > Merostomata > Xiphosura > Limulidae > Limulus > Limulus polyphemus. The sequence goes on from NW_013668792.1 coordinate 102,582, forward strand.
TCCTACGAAGTATAAAAAGAAATTGTCACAAATACTGATTGTACCATCTTATTATAGAGTACTGTAGTCCACATAACACATTATTATAGAGTACTGTAGTCCACATAACACATTATTATAGAGTACTGTAGTCCACATAACACATTATTATAGAGTACTGTAGTCCACATAACACATTATTATAGTGTTCTATGGTCCACATTATTATAGAGTACTGTGGTCCACAGAGATATCAATAATATTTTTGTTTCTTCATCACAACTTATCTGTCTCTTTCAAGGGCGTAACTAGAAAGGGGGGGGGGTCGAATTGATGGACTTGAATGAAAGTAGCTGGCACTAGCAGCGTACTTTTTTTGTAGCAACGGGACGCAAACCATGAACCCTCAAATTCACAGTCCGAGCACGCTAACCACCGGCCAATGAAAATATGGATAATTAGACCTTTCTTTGGGTTAAAGTAGTAAACTCTATATATATATATAACTTCCACGTGTAGACAATGCGTATTCTATACTCTAAAGTTTTCAATACGATTTTCTGAAACTTCAAGATTCATCAGACATATGAGTGAAGAACGAACAGTGACATTGATGTGAAAACATGAAGGTTTTCGATCATTAGAACGGTATCTTTACTTAATCAAAGAACGTTTCTGAAATAACTGAATTTGATGCGGTGGATCGTACGTGTTTTATAACGAACATATGTTAGCGAGAGATGACGTCACTTGCAGAAACTGAGGTCAAAAGTTACAATGGAACCTTGTTTCATCTTTCCTCACTGGCGGCTAACTGGTTAGACTACAATCAGTAATCTAGTAAATGTAACTTTAAGTACGAGTTTTAATTACTTTTTTGTTACTTAAAAGATTAGGATTGTTGCTGAACTGGTGAGAAACAAAACGAATAATTAAAACAAAAACCCAGCTCTGTTTGTAAAATATAATAAAACGAAAAACAAAAACACAGCTCTGTTTGTAAAATATAATAAAACGAAAAACAAAAACACAGCTCTGTTTGTAAAATATAATAAAACGAAACAATAATGTAAAAACAAAAACACAACTCTGGTTGTAAAATTAGACAAAACAATAATATATAAAAAAAACACAACTCTGGTTGTAAAATTAGACAAAACAATAATATATAAAAAAAAACACAGCTCTGGTTGTAAAATTAGACAAAACAATAATATATAAAACAAAACACAGCTCTGGTTGTAAAATTAGACAAAACAATAATATATAAAAAAAAAACACAGCTCTGGTTGTAAAATTAGACAAAACAATAATATATAAAAC
>NW_013668792.1:104821-114745 GCF_000517525.1 Limulus polyphemus
ACCTAATAGACTCAGAGGAATTAAGGTGCAAACAACCACACATTTCTTCTTTATATATATATATTTACTATGTACAGAGGAGTGGAATATTAAATACATAAATACCACACATCCAGAAAATCTTGATTTAACTAATGATTTTGCAGCAAACAGCATTCCATTGTCACATCCAACTGTTTTTAGAATACACTTGTTCGTTAACAGTAATTTTATTTTACCGTCTGAAAACTGCGTATTGAGAAGCGAAACATATCGGTCTGTGAATGAGTTATTTAAACGATAGTAGAAACTTCCTCGACTTCAACACTTCATTCCCAGCAAAGGTATGATTTTAGCAGGTGGATATGTGGAATGGAAATTATTACTGACGTAGATAACCTAGGATTGTGGGATTCTGTCTGACTTAACATTGTCTTATAGGCACAATTGTAGATTCCTTACTTTTTACGATATATATTTGTAGGTTCTTAAATTCCCAATTTCTTATTTATCTTGTTTGTTGGCTAGTGTTTATGCTTAACTACGGGCAAAAGAATACTTGATAAGGTAGCTAACTATATACATTGTAATTATAATAAACATAGCTAGTAGCTAGCTGATACGGTATGTTCATGATGATTTACTGTAGCTATTGACTATTTGATCGCATTAGTTTGAGATGTAAAATGTTAAGCTGCAGTTGGAGATTGCCATGGAGATTTCGTTGAAAAGTAATATCCGATTTCCACCTGTTTAAGCAGTCAATACCTTCTCATTTGATGTAGAAATAAAAAATATTGTTATTCCCTGTTTAACAGGTGCGAGTCTGAATATTCTACTGGCCATATTCGATTTATTCTTTGCCAAACCTTTCCTGATTCTGCTTTCCACTGTGGATCTTGAATACCATACCTTTATATGCCGTTCAACAGCTCAACAATTCATCTTAATTAGTCCATTGTGGATTTCAAATTAGAAGCATGTAAAATAGAATTTAAAACCTAGTTTTTGTCTTTCATATGTTAATGCCCAGAAATACTTTTGTTTAATACCAGAACTCGTTAGTTTGTGTTAAGCGTGAACTAAAACGGTCAGGTCAGAGACCCGAAGAGTTCAGGTACAGATGCCCATAATTTTGAGCTACTAATCAAAGTAAAGAAAGTCAACCATCAGCATCCGCCGTCACAAGGGTTTTGTCCGTTTTTTGTTTTAATCTAATAACGGGATTTCATTCTCTTAGCACGCCCACGGCTGAAAGTACAGAGAGCATTCAGAGGTAACGCGTCTAGTTTCATTCAAACCAGATCCTCCCGTGACTGCTTGTGCCTCAGTAAATGCCGTGAGGGTCTCACGTGAGTCTGGTATGAACGACACTACACTATGTCTCGAAACTTTCTACTTGCAGCCCGACACGCGAACTCCTACGTCACGCCTGACCTCATATAAAAGGATAATAATAGCATGTGAGGATAAGTTCATAATACTCTTTACGTCATACTACAGAAATTTAGAACTGGTTTTAGACACTAAATACATAACCAGGTGTTTATCTTGTATTTTCGTATTTCATATTGCTTTCTCTAAATACAGATTTTCCAATACTCTTGCAATAACGATACCATAACTAATATGTTACTCTTTTTTTTTTGTCCGAGTTATAAAAAACAGTATCTTTGCAGCTCCCCCCCCCTTATTTTTGAATTATAGAGTAAGTCGTATAGTACAAATACAACTCAAATTATTATTGGAGGGGCGGACACACAAACTCGTTGTTCATAGGACAGTGTTTGATACAAAACTAATGTCTAAAACAAATTCTGTTCAAAGTCGGCAGATGCAAAGAATAACATTCAAAGATAAAATTACCATTTTCAGAACTCATTACGTGGGAGGGGAAGGAGGACTCCAACAGCACAAATGAATGATACAAATTCAGCTTTTGGATGAACGCCTGCCTTAACTCAGTCACGTTTGTCTTTCACGTTAACTCCTAAATTTGTCATGGAGATGATTATCCATTGATGATACCATGTTTTTGCCGAAGAATGTTTCCTTTTCCTCGTCTGAACAGTTAATGACGGCGATTAAACGATGAATAAAAAAATCTTTATAAAAACAAGAAGCAAAAAACGTCAATTTACAACGCAACTGATAGTAAAACTAGATAAAATATCAGTCGTTTAAGTCGGCACATTCACAGCCGATTTGCCCCAACCGACAGAACAAATGTCCAAGAAACATAAAACAAAGCCTCTATATTGACGAAATAAAGACAAACCGAGATTAAGTGTTGATAACTAAAGCACGTCTCTTCAGGCGGTATTATTAATACGAAATTCAAACAAAAAAATGTATACAAGGCTTAGAATATTCATGCAGTATGCAAGCATACGTATGAGCCGGGTGATTATTCTGGTAACGATATATATTTTTTTATTAACATCTTAGTTACATAACGTAAACGGCAAGGTAGCTGTTTTACCTACGTTCACCTTGTTGTTAAACAAGGGTAATATGTGTACAGCCGTCTCTAAATATGAGTTGGCAGACTAGTGGGAAGTCACCTAATCAACAGCACTCGTCACATTGTCACATTTCTAGTTTCCTTACTTTTTTTACGATACCTATTCGTAGGTTTAAAATTCCCAAATATATATTTATCTTGTTTGCTGGCATTTTTTATGCTCAACTAGAGGCAGAGGATTACTTGATAGGTAGCTAACTTTATACATTATAATGATAATGAACATAGCTAGTAGCTAGCTGATATGGTTCACGATGATTTACTGTAGCTATTGACTATTTGATCACATTAGTTCGAGATGTAAAATGTTAAGCTGCAGCTGGAGATTGTCTTGGAGATTTGTTTGAGAATACAGTGAGTATTATTAGTTTCGATGTAACTAAATTCTTTTTCTATATAATGCATAGCAATGGGCAAGTATATGTCTAGATTGAGACGCAACCCCCATTAAGTGCGTATAAAAGCGTATAAGTCTAAAACATATCTTTAAATAAACCTTTGTGTCTTTTAAAGTAATTATTCTATGAATGTGTGTAATAAAATTTAATATTAAGAAGCAAAATTTCACAATACTAATACTTTAGTAAATTGGACATGTTAGAGTAGAACTCTGGCGGAATGTTTTATAATTATCAATATTTAACATATATAATTGAAAGATGAGTTTAGAAGTATAGAAAAATTCTAATGGAAATTAACTTAGGTGGGGATAACCATTCTTACAGAATATCCTAATTCTCATATCAGTATACGATTTTATCAAGTTTAATAGAAATTGTATATCTTTACTGTTTATTGTTCGACGCAAAACTGCTCAAAGGGACGTTCCTCGGAGGGTCAGCGGTAAGTTTACCGACTAACAATGTTTGTTCGATCCCTGCGTTGGAAATAGTGCAGATATCCTATTATGTTATGTTTTCTCAGTGAAGAGCTACAAAACGAAGTACTTGTTGTAAGCCTTCAAAGCTTACCGCTGAGCAAATGGGGTAAAATAGAAAATAATGATTACTGTGATTATTCCCAAAAAATAATCTTCAAAATATTGTTATCAAGATAATTAATTACAAAATATACAGATACCGTACAGTAAACTTTTTGAGAGTCTTTCGTACGTTCTTGACATAAAATGACAAAAACGAAGAACAACAAAAACATTAAAATCATACCGATTGAACATCTTAAAAGTACGATTTCATTAACTAAGCCTACTATACGCTTACTTTACAGTATTAATTTAATACCATCATAATACAGGTATGCTCGTCGATCTTTGGAAAATACAGCAGGCATGTCGGAACGTACAAAACACTGTGGGACAACCGATAAAAACGCCTTTAAATCTTTAAAATATTATTCAAAAATTTCACACAATAGCAAGTACTGTAAGATACATACAAAATACAAATTAGAGTGTTTGATGTGTTCTACAAAATCACATTTCCACATATGTTTGTTTCGTCACGTACATTTGATGTGACATTTTTCCCAAATAGGATTTGTACATGTCACCTGCATAAAAAAGACTAAATACAGAATTGGTGTCAGCAAAACATTAGGGGAGGGGGGCGATGACATTCGGGCCCAATCTAATATTTTGGGGCACGTGTCTCTCTGGCCCCCTAAGCCCCTCAGTGGCGTAGCGGTATGTCTGCGAACTTACAATGCTAGAATCCGGGTTTCGATAACCGTTACGGAGAGGGGAGAGCACAGATAGTCCATTGTGTAGCTTTGTGCTTAACCTAAAACAAACAAACCGGCCTCCTATGGTTCCAACATCTATTTATAGTTGATGAAACTTGAAACTTTTGGAATCTGTGGAATAATGTGACTAATGTAACATGTTTTATGCTCACGTATTTGATGTAATACACTGTGCAAACAACATCTCAAAATAATCTCGTACGTGAGCTCCAATTTCATAGTTTTTATACCTTCTACTCAAATTCTGTATAATGAATAGCACGCCAGAGATTTGAAACTTAGAAACATACCATATTTTGTTGTTGGAAAGAAACTCGGAATGATATGAAAACATACAATATTCACGATGTAAGAAACAAAAAGTAAATGTACATTCATGTTAATACACACAATACATCACGAATAAGGGGCTTCATTGGTCCGTAAAAAAGGTATCGCCTGAAGTAATGACATGCTGTATGAAAACAACAACAACAAAAATAAACGTTAAGTAAGTGCGTCAAAAATAGTAACGATGTGGGTTAAGGCTGGATTCAAGTATTACCGCGCATGCTTAGTGAAAATTGAAGAACAACGTACGAGTTAGACATGTTATATGGTGACTGATATAATACCCGGTATATGACTATTATTTGTTTCTATAAATACTAAACGTTGCATGATCACTGAGAACTAAGTTTTCAGGGAAAATATTTCGTGCTAAGCTACACATAGTGCTATGTGTGCATAGTCGTCCCTAATTTTGAGCTGACAGACAAGAGGGAAAGCAACACTCATGGTGGGATTTGATCGGCACTCTTATAAAGTGCCCACATCCTCAAAGTATGGAGCGCCTTCTTTTTCAGCATTGGGACGCGAACCACGGATCCTTAGATAAACAATCCGGCGCGCTAACCACTAATTATGTTTTTTAGAATAAACCATGCAGCCATCAAAATACCAACTGATTTATTTAATAGTGATATAACAAGTAGAATAATACATATCAATGTAACATACTGAAATATGTGTACGAAATTATTCTTTACACGGAGCAATAGCTACAAGCAAAAGTACCCGTCCCCAGTGATGGGAAAATTTGAAGTTAATCTATCAATTTGAATTATTTCATGGACTTTAAAAAGGTTAATTGTGTTGCGCTCTTGGTTTTACTAAGAGCCACAGCTCTGAGCTACTTATACCACCCACCGCGGAAAGTAATTGTTGAGCATTTCAGTCACGCTAAGAGCCGCTCAACAATAACATACGTAAATCTACATTTTTATTGTTTCAATTACGTCACATTTTGAAATGTGAATGATAGTGTGATTAATTCCTAACAATTTAGTGAAGAATAACCTGCTTGCTAAATCAAATTTGGCATCAACATTATTCATGCCTGTTCTCCTGTCATTTCAAAAGTGAATGTTAAGCTTTGCCTGCGTGCGCAGCTTTTCAAACGGGAGACAGACGATCGGACAGACACTACATTTAGCAATATATAAAAGATGAATACTTGCGGCCTTCGAATTAATTATGCATAAAGATCGTAGAAAACAATAATATAATTATACCAAACATTTACAATTTCAATACTTTTTTCCAGTAATGTGCAACAACAACAACAAAAAAAACTATTAACATGAAGTTCGAAGGTTTACAGATTCAGTCTAACACAATACTAGTTTTTCAAGCATATCCTTATTTACTCAAGACTTAAGAGAGAGTGACGAAATGTGAACGTCATAAAACACGAACATCATAAAAAACCACTACTAAACACTAAGAAAATACAGGCGCCCTTTGTTGACGCAGTGGCTGTCATGGAAAGAGTACCCTCAGCTTTAAGCGTTGTACGTGACAAATTCTTTATTTTTATTTTCCCTACCTAAGATAGTCAGCCTATAAACCACACCACCACCCTCCTTACCTCGTACTACCGAGCTAGCACTGAGTGTCAAGTAACACACTCAGTATGCGCTCAATCTCTTGCCACAGAGAATATACCGGAAAATCTCTTTATGCCCGAGATTACATCTCGGACCAGTCAAGAACAAACACACCAGTAACGCGTGACTACAACAGTATAAACACTGTATTTTTTTTAGGCTTGGATTCTAAAGAAGTTGAACCAAGATACCAGGAACAAAGACAGTCATCACATTAGTAAGGAATAGACCATTCTTGGTACCGACTTACGGTTCTCTTTAGAAATATTCCAAGTACAAAAACACTCATTTGTTCGGAGTAAATACAATTACTGTCTTTAGTTTTAAGTTTTTGACAATGATGATCACAGCGAAGTATAAGACAAAAAATGAACTAAGTTACACTATTGATAAGGTAGAAAATAATTTATTTTCTTTTCCAATCGAAACTAAAACGCCAAGCACATTACACAATTAAATTAAACAAATGTTTCCGAAAAATTATCGACCACACCAAGAAATAATTCCTGTAAAATGTAATCAAAATCCTGTGGTATCTTTTTCAACGGACTTTTTCCTCTTAGAAAAGAGGATGGTGTGTGAAGTGTTTCCAGTGTGAACTGGTGGGAAGGTGGAAATAACCTCAACATGGCGGGAAGCTATTCCCATAAATCTCTGGATTAAAAAAGCATTCCTTCAGTTAAAGCTAGAAATACATATAGTTTCTAAATAATGCAAGAACTTAGACTAAGCTAAAAATAAAAACAAATGGACGTTTTTCGATATAATTATATGAACAACTTCATAACGTTAATTCCGGAAAGGTACGCAGATATATATGTGCACAAAATGTTTACTAATCTGTTGAAACTAACAAAACAGAATAAACGTATAGAAAAATATACAAATGCTTATTACTTTAAGAACGAAGAAATGGGAAGCTATTCAAAGATATTCCAAAAACGATTGAACTTCAAAAAAGGATCTTCTCATATTGTAGATATTTTAAAGATTCAATAATCCATAATTAGTTATTTATAAACCTACAATAATGCATAAGTGAAACAAATACAACAAGTATTTTATTTATTTCTGTAAAGATTTGAAACAATTTGTTTCTTTTGTTTAAGAATAAATATTTGCCAGAAGAGGTAAGCGACAGTCGCCGTTCAAGAAATTGATTTAATCTTTTGAAATATATATATTCATAACCAAAGATGGTTATCCAAAACTGTTTCACATTTTTGTGTCTCTAGATTGAATCTGTGTAAAAAGAGCTAATCAACATATCGAAGCGCGCATGTATACAACTGTATTCGACCACTTTACTTGTTCATATGTATACAACTGGATTCGACCACTTTACTTGTTCATATATATACACCTGGATTCGACCACTTTACTTGTTCATATGTATACAACTGGATTCGACCACTTTACTTGTTCATATATATACACCTGGATTCGACCACTTTACTTGTTCATATGCATACAACTGGATTCGACCACTTTACTTGTTCATATATACACAACTGGATTCGACCACTTTACTTGTTCATATATACACAAACAAATATTTCTGCTAAAAGTAATCCAGCCTCATAACACTTCTATAATGGCAATTTAATACAACTAAAATCAGACAACTAAAACTAACACACAAACACAGTGGTCCTAAACTGGCTATGTATTGCCACCCGAACTAAAACTAACACACAAACACAGTGGTCCTAAACTGGCTATGTATTGTCACCCGAACTAAAACTAACACACAAACACAGTGGTCCTAAACTGGCTATGAATGTGTATACCTCTACCCATTTAACGTGTGTAGTGTTGCTTAAATCATAAAATTTACTTACAAAAAAAAAAACACACATCAGTAAAAACATTTGCGAGACAATGACCGTCAGATGCGGCTTTTTAAAAAAAATTAAGGTTTTCTATCTACGTTTACAAGTGAAATATTACCTTTAGTAAACCAGCTAGTTAAAACAACTATGGGTTTCTACTTACATCTAGTAAGTTAAATATTACCTTTAGTAAACCAGCTAGTTAAAACAACTATGGGTTTCTACTTACATCTAGTAAGTGAAATATTACCTTTAGTAAACCAGCTAGTTATAACAACTATGGGTTTCTAATTACATCTAGAAAGTGAAATATTACCTTTAGTAAACCAGCTAGTTAAAACAACTATGGGTACGTTTAATAAAAAAGGGTAAAGAACAATATACAGAATACCATTTTAAGAGGCACCAGTAGAAACAAGCATACAACGCATCGAAAATCTAAACCAGTCTTTGTATGAAGTCCTTCAGTGAACATTTTCGCAGTGCACAAAAACTGCTTGTTATTCTCTAGGAAGCACAGGTGTAGTTGGGTTTCCTGATCACATGCTTTTCCTCTTAAATCTAAATGGAAGATCGCCTCCTTAGACATACATAAAACTGTTTAGTACATATATTCTGCAAGCACCCAAGTATTCATCCTTTTTTTACATTAAGTTTCTCTAAACCCCAGACGACAGCCAGATGCGGACTAAAATGTATGCCACAGTCAGATCTCACTATTGTAAAATGGTTATTGATATCGGAAGTACACAGTCTTAACGAGTGAAAGGCAGTATTGTCGGCCGGCTACGAATAAAAAAATCCATCTAAACTTTGAGATTTTATAGAACAGCTTTAAGTGAGAAATTTATTGTATCTTAAAGTTTACATTAACATTTTGTATTTGTTTATATTCATTGGCCACAAAGTGCGACAGTTTATTAAGATACAGACGATTACGTTTTTCCTTATTTTCGTGCTAACTTGTCTCAATCAGGGTTAAATTTATTCGTTTCATTGAGGAGATGTGCACGTTTCTGCTACTGATGTTAAAGTACTGAGACCTATTTCTGGTGTTTACTGTTTCAAACATCCTTTATTATGTGAAATAAAGAAGCTAGTTGATCTGAGGTGTAAGAATATTTACACTCTAATGAAGTTCCAAACACTAACGCTAGGTGGTTAACCATCATACCACTTCACTTTTAGCATTTACAATGTTGCTATGGGAAACAAACTGTTTTCTCTCTCTCTCTCAGTATACACACACACACACACATTCATACACAGTGTGCATACCATTTACACACACATAATGTACATACCCTTGACATACATAATGTACAGTCTTGACACACACAGTGTGCATACTCTTGACACACATAATGTACATTATGTGTGTATAGTCTTGACACACACATAATGTACATACTCTTGACATACATCATGTACAGTTTTGACACACATAATGTACATACTCTTGACATACATCATGTACAGTTTTGACACACACATAATGAACATACTCTTGACATACATCATGTACAGTTTTGACACACACATAATGAACATACTCTTAACATACATCATGTACAGTTTAACACACACACATAATGTAGTCTTGATGCACGCACACAATATATAGTGCAAACAGTCTTCTGACACACACATACACACATATAGTGTAAACACTTTTCACACACACATACACACATATAGTGCAAACACTTTTCACACACACATCTATATAAATAAACGTCAATATGTGTGTGTATCTGTTTCTTATACGTTTCCACATTTCTTGATCAATCAGCACAACTTGACACAGTGATACAGGATGACATGATGAAGGTCATGGAGGGGGGGGGGAGGTTTGGATTCCCATCTACTTTCGGAAAAACTACCAAATCAGCACAACTTGACACAGTGATACAGGATGACATGAGGAAGGTCACGAGGGGGGGGGGAAGGTTTGGACCTC
>NW_013668792.1:115748-130504 GCF_000517525.1 Limulus polyphemus
GGTCATGAGGGAGGGACAACTAGAGATCAGAACAGCTTAGAACACAGTACATACAGACAATAGGAACGAATATATTATTGTAAAAATACTTGAATCGACGGCGATGATCTTTGAACAGACTAGTTTTTATTGATTGTTGGTAAACTGTTTATAGGGTTGAACTATTGCACCAGATCATCGAGTTACATAAAGGAAACCAAGTACTATATGTACTGTCACAATTTAACCAAGATATCGCTCTAATACTACAAGAAGATAAATATCTATTACACAAATACAAGATAAAGTTAATAGATGCTATTCACCAGGATGTAAAGATACTAGGTGATTGATGTGTTTGTACATTTCAAATGTCGTAGTTTATAATAGATTGTTTTCAATACGCAAATATGTTTAGGTTTTATGTCAGTAAACTACAAACTTTAAGACTTACAAGACACAGCTATAGATGTATAGATACAAGTTATTTTTACAAGATGATTTTAGATGTATAGATTAAAATAATTTTTACACGATAAGTGAAGTTTTCATAATACGCATGCACTTAGTTAAATTTAATTTTTTATTATTTCATGTGCAGATACTCATACAAGCTGTGTATTTCCAGGTAGCTTCAACACGTGTAGCAGCTTATCATTTTCTTGTAGTTACTATAGGCTCTGGTTTTGTACGTATAGAAATATATTGATAAGACATACTCCACGTGACTTACAGTGTAGCTTATCTACACACACAAGACTGGAAGTATCATAAATTCTCGTACAGTGAGCTGAAAGACTCTTGAAAGTCTGCCCTTATTAATAGATTAAAGTATGTCAGGGGAAAACATGGAGAGAATAGGTGAAGACTATACGTGAGAAACATGGGAACAGAGATGGACCAAGAAGTAGAGGAGGGAAAAGAGGAGGAAAAATTTTGTAGGAGAAAGGCTTGTTTTATCTTGTTGTGTACCTTAAATAAAACAGTTCGTATGTTTACTTTATACTTGAATTTTACGTCAAGACGTACCAGAAAAATATAATTATAGAAAACTATGATTAGATTTATTCTTGTAATTATCAAACTGGTCATGATGTGGTGATTACACATAACGTAGAAAAAGTAATATTGTATGTAAGGATATGTATTACTGGGTTAACTCGTTTTTATATATAAATACATTAATAAATCTTGTAATTATCAAACTGGTCATGATGTGGTGATTACACATAACGTAGAAAAAGTAATATTGTATGTAAGGATATGTATTACTGGGTTAACTCGTTTTTATATATAAATACATTAGAAGGATTTGGTAACAGATGGAGAAGATGAAAAAGTCGTCTAGCCCAAATTGAGTTTATGTTAGAGAAATTTAAGAAGACTTGGCCTTATAAGATATGGTGTAACTGATGGTAATTCTATATCACACTCAGTTAAAATACTGTACAATTAACAGTGTAGAACATATTTCTAATGTGTGTATTTTATTTCATGGTGGCAAAGTTGTTTTACTACTTTAGCTCTTTTATTTTGTTCCTTTTCTTTTGCCTTAACACTAGTTGCCAAAATAGTATTTGTATAAAAATAGATACATTGTGCCCACCAATTATTTTGTGCCGTCACATATTTCTATTTTAAAGATGGAATATACCCAGACATGAAATGCAATTATGCCAAACATATTATCACAAATGTTACTGTTTTTTCTAATGTGATCATTCCTTGTTTCCAGTAATTGAGTCCTATATTGTATATAGTGAAGTATCAATAAAGATTTGAGATTGAGTATTTTTTTAAAATTTCGATTAAATAATTCTGAAAGTGTTAACCATTTGTCCCTGCAGCATATCCATACTTTCTGATTCTCGTCTCAAAATACAGTAACAAGATGTCAATGTCACACCTTAAAGTTTTTAAACTAAGGTGTGAAATAATACCTTAGTATTGTATAAAGTGTGATATCACATCAGTAAAGGTGTTGTTCTAGGGACAAGTGTTTGTTTGTTATGGATTTCGCGCAAAGCTACACGAGGGCTATCTGCGCTAGCCGTCTCAGGGAAGGCAGCTAGTCATCACCACCCACCGCCAACTCTTGGGCGTCTCTTTTACCAACGAATACTGGGATTGACCGTCACATTATAATGCCCCCATGGCTGAAAGGGCGAGCATGTTTGGTGTGATGAGGATTCGAACCCGCGACCCGCAGATTGTGAGTCGAGCGCCCTAACCACCTGGCCATGCCGGGCCTAGGGTAAAGTGGTTCAAACTTTTATTGGTGCGAATTCACACTTGTATTTCTAAAAGTATAGAGTTAGATTTAGGGCATATAGAGTTGACAATTACCAACGTAATAGATCTTATCACACTAACTGCTCAAAATTAATACAGATATGCATGTTTCCGTCTAATATATAAACATGAATGTACTGAAATCTCCAAGGTAAAAAAAAACAGTTTCTTTGTTTTGTTGAGTTTCGCATAAAGCTACTCGATTGCTGACTGCGTTGGTCATCCCTAATTCAAAAGTGGACTACTCTAATCGAATAATGGGATTAAGTGTCACATTATAACGCTCCCATGGCTGAAAGGGCAAGCATTGTTCGTGATGGGATTTGAACCTGAGATTCACAGATGGCGAATGTAACCACTAGTCCGGTTTATATAATATATCTATATAATAACCAAATGGCTGTCTGTTTGTTTGCCACGCTGTGTATCCACTCAATGGTTAATCCCACAAAGGAAATTATAATTCAAAATGTTTCTTCTCAAGAATACATTACAGGAAAACTGCTCATTTTTGCAATTCCTAAAACTTCATATCGATATCTTCATCGATTTGTCAATCTTTGTATATGCTGAAGAGTCAATCTGAGCAAACTTAAACAGAAATGTTTCTTGTTATGATGGTCGTATATGCTGAAGAGTCAATCTGAGCAAAAAACTTAAAAACAGAAATGTTTCTTGTTATGATGGAATTTCTCGAGAAAAACGGGGCTTCCTTAGTGGACTGATTGAAAAAAAAAACATTTCGAAGATAGGAGCATGAACAGAAAGAAACGCATGAAGAGAGGAACTGTTTGAGTATATATTTGTTGTTGTTTGGTTTATATACATATTTTGTTTCCAGAACTGTTTGAGTATATATTTGTTGTTGTTTGGTTTATATACATATTTTGTTTCCAGAACTGTTTGAGTATATATTTGTTGTTGTTTGGTTTATATACATATTTTGTTTCCAGAACTGTTTGAGTATATATTTGTTGTTGTTTGGTTTATATACATATTTTGTTTCCAGAACTGTTTGAGTATATATTTGTTGTTGTTTGGTTTATATACATATTTTGTTTCCATATCGGTATTATATACATGCTCGATTTTAATGTAGCATGTCGAATGAAGTGATTCGAATTGAACTGAATATCTCCTCTTTGACATTTATTATAGGAATGACAACTGTCCAAAAGCGTTCATTTCGGTATTGGTCTTTTCTGACACTCAGTTAAATAACAAGGAACGGTGGCATACACTGGTAAAATTCCCGCGGTTATTCAGCGAAACTAAGCACTCTATTGCACCAATCGTACTGAAAAGCACAGTATAATTTTCCTTATTGAAATAACACATGGAATGACAAATTACGATTTCAAACGGCTCAATGAACAATCATATTATATATACGTTATGATCCAAGGAACAGGATTAATGGCACATTTTATATTTATTAATCACTGTTTTAGGAGATTTATCGTTGAAACTATTCTTCCAGATGTCCGTTTGATATAAAACAAAAGTTTTCAGCTTTTCGTTTAACGAATCTTTACTTTATGAAAACTTTTCTTATTTAGTCCACTAAATGGTCATGTTACGAAAAACAAAACAAGCTCTACACTTTGGGTGTGCTACAAAAGTGAACATTAAATCCCACTATTTGATCGGACAATAATAGTTCAAAAGCTAGCGGTAGTTAACATTAACCAGTTCTATACATAGAATACTATTCTAATCTATCAGTTACGGGCCGGTTAATGGCCCTTGTGTGGCTTTGACCGATATTTCGTAAAGAAACAAATATTTCGGCCACTTCAACAAATGCGCGAATATTCAGTTTTGATTACCTGCACTTTATTTAGAAAATAAAGCTTAACAAACATATCTCACACAGTTTTTATATCAATGCAGAGAACCTTTTTATCTAGAACAAAAATTGCTTGTTAGTAAAACTGGATAATTTTATTAAAAAGTAAAATATAATTGACTATATTTGACAACCACTAATGTATAGTTGTTGGTATATTATTAGTTTGAAGCTAATATCTATCATTGTTACATTTTTAGCACGTTTATTAATAAACCGTGTGAATGACCTGATTTTACAGTAGCTATTAAGCATTTCTTTTAAACAAGTTTCGAAGTCAGATCTCGGTGAAAAGTATTTAAAAACACGATGTGAAAACTAACATATCTGAGGGGGAACATTTTCACTTGTCATTAGCTGCTGCCATCTGTAGTTATTTTGAAGAATGTTCCTAAAAGTTGTAGCGCAATATAAATAAGGATATTTTGTTTCTGGTAATATTAACAAGTGAATGTAAAAGTTCTGAATTCAGCAAAAAATAAAGCAACATTTGAAGTGAAAACCAAAATTACCAAAGCACTGGCTACATCGACGATAATAAACAAACATAAGAGATCTGAAATAAACTAAATAGCTAAAGCACTTTCGAAGACTTGTTTTTCATCGGGAACAATAAAAAAAACGTTTTTTTTAGTTCATTTTCTCTTTTTTTTTTGCTTCTGGTGTTGAAGACACCACTCTTCAAAGACACTCCAGTGCTTTGGTCTTTTTTTTTTGTGCTTTTATAATGACTCGGAACTGATACGCAGAGATAACATACAACAGTAATATTTTAAAGTAAAAACGTGCTGAATAAAAATCCTTCTTCCAACAACAAGAAACCTGGTACAGAAGAACACTGTAAACAGTATTTTTTACTCAGTTAGAAATAGTTTTGACTAATAGTTCCTATAGAGTAGCAATATGTCTCATTGACTAAAACAGTGATAAACATACGATTAAACAGTTCATAATCCGATAACAATTGGCTTTATACATGACTTTTAAGATATTTGACTATAAATACTACGCAACTGATTTCACACACACACACAAATAGGGCATACATCCCTGGTAAAAATATGTTTGTTTGTTTGTTATGGCCATGCCGGGCCGGTAAAAATATGATGGCCATGAATTCCCGAAAAACAAACTTCAATAATTAATGAATAAGAACGAATTTTCGTCATGTAGTTTTGAAATCCTGGCACTGTAAAATAAAAAAAACAAGGAAAAAACTTTCTCTCCCTTAAACAAATAAGTTAATTTTCCTATTAAACGTGAGCAAAAAAAAAAAAAGTGCTGACAACTTTCATGCTTTAGTACAGTCTATTAATGGCATTTATGCAAATTATTTCGAAGTTAACAAATGACAATTACATCTATGCAAATGTAAGACATAGCTTTAAATATAACAATTTGAGGGAATGTTTATTTTTTAGGTCGTAAGGCATAGAACGCGCAGTTTATATGATTTAGCGACTGAAATCACGCATGAAGTTTCCTCGCCTTATCCACTTTGGTGACTCACTTTCAAAAAATTTGGTAATTGGCAATTTCAACCATAACCACATCTTAGACGGCGCATGTGCGAAAAGGACAGGCTAAAGACCCCAAGATTCAGGCATAGCCATCTCTAATTTAGAGTTACTGACTAGAGGAAGGGTAACTAGTCAACAACATCCGCCGCCTACGCGGTTACTCTTAACTAATTGACGGAATAAAATTACTGTTATAACCCTTCCACGGAGCTTGCTCAGTGACATATCCCTTCCACAAGTGATAATGCGGAGCTTGCTCAGTGACATATCCCTTCCACAAGTGATAATGCGGAGCTTGCTCAGTGACATATCCCTTCCACAAGTGATAATGCGGAGCTTGCTCAGTGACATATCCCTTCCACAACTGATAATGCGGAGCTTGCTCGGTGACATATCCCTTCCACAACTGATAATGCGGAGCTTGCTCAGTGATATATTAGGACTCGACCATTCGATCTTCCGATATGCAGCTCGGCATGCTAACTATTATTCCGATATGCAGCTCGGCATGCTAACTATTATTCCGATATGCAGCTCGGCATGCTAACTATTATTCCGATATGCAGCTCGGCATGCTAACTATTAAGACACTCTTGATTATTTTTAGAAATATTTCAACCGAGTTTTCTGAAGCCTTGGAGCTACTATATTAGAAAACCAGTTATCGTTTTAACAGGTGACATTAGTATTTGTTGAATCAGTATAATTTGTTTCAGGAAATTGAGATGTTCCTTGATATAGCAGCTGCAAATATTAATATTTATTCCCGCTCTTTAATCACAAACTTTTCGTTCTCTTTTGTTTACAATTCCTAATGTTTTTGTATTTAGAAATATATATATCTTCAGGTGTAGATGTGTTTTGTATCAAACCTAATCTTTGGCCAAGCACTTCATATTTCGATGTAAGCTTCTTAACGTATTTCTATATGTGTGCTCTACAAACTTGTCACATCAGAAATTACGTCTAAGCAGTGGCGTCATGTAATTACAGTTCCTGGTAGGCATAGTCAGAAAAGCAAGTACTTAATTTTATTATTATTATTAAATGCGTATTTAGTGCATTTAAAGGCGAACTGAGGAGCGTATTTAAATCTACATACAGTTTTGTATATTACCCTACACAAACTTACGTTGAATTTTAAAAGGCGCCTATTTGATTCATTTATTTACAACAAAACATTTTTTATGAAATAATGGGATTTCCGGAACCTTTTTTTCCATCTGCAATACGCGTTCACTTCCTGTATGCACACCTCAAACATTTTTTAAGATAAAAAGTTTATTAACCAGAAACTTGCAACTTCTTACGGCAGCAAGTAAATGTAAATAATATCCATACAACTGCCACGTTCTGAAATGAACAACAGCCTTTAGGACTGGACCGGAACCGGACCCCTACAACTGCCGCCCTCCAGTGGCACAGCGGTATGTCTGCGGACTTAGAACGCTAGAAACCGGGTTTCGATACCAGTGATGGGCAGAGCACAGATAGCCCTTGTGTAGCTTTGTGCATAATTCAAAACAAACAAACAAACCCTACAACTGCCACGTTTTGAAATTAACAACAGCCTTTAGGACTGGTACGGAACCGGACCCCTACAACTGCCATGTTTTGAAATTAACAACAGCCTTTAAGACTGGACCGGAACCGGTCCCTACAACTGTAACGTTTTGAAATGAACAACAGCCTTTAGGACTGGACCGGAACCGGACCCCTACAACTGCCACGTTTTGAAATGAACAACAGCCTTTAGGACTGGACCGGAACCGGATCCCTACAACTGCCACGTTTTGAAATTAACAACAGCCTTTAGGACTGGACCGGAACCGGTTTTTGAGTCCAGATTGTTTTTTTTTGTTCTTTTCACGCGAGAACAGGTCAGAGAAGAAGCAAGTGATAATTATGTACTGAACTGTTAAGTGCAAAACCTATTAGTCACGCGTTGAATTAACTCAATTGCAAAAGTATGCTACCTTGAGTCTCTTAAAAACATTTTTGTACTTGAATGGAAAACTTTTAACACAATGCTTTATGAAATTGGGGGATTGGGGGAGAAGACATGTACCCCCATGCCTTACATTAAGGGCGCCATTGCGTCTGAGTAGTTATTGTAAGGTGGATCTTGTAACAGTAAAATGCAACGAACACACAAACAATCACCTTAAGGCAAATAAAAACTTTTTAGTCTACTTATACACTATCAACGATATCACCTCTCTATATATTTATACACACACTGATAAAGTGCGAGATGATGCCCAAAATTGCTATCAGTGTTGTAAAATGCATCTAATTATTTCGTAAACAACCTTTGAAATGTGAGAAAATATTATTGTGTTTATATTAACAATACTGACAAAGTTCCCATCCCCAAGCGCTTATTTATTTCGTTGGATTCACGAGAATGGCAGGACGAGGTACGCCACACAGGTTTACTAAACACTGGCATAAAAATTTCAAGAGATTCACCCCTGCTGACAAGCTTGTTCATTTTAGTATATTTATTTTTTATATATTATACAAAAATGATAAAATGAGTAAAGTAAATAGTTTTAGAGTCCCTTTAGGGCATGCC
Organism: Limulus polyphemus; assembly: GCF_000517525.1. Classification (NCBI taxonomy): domain Eukaryota; kingdom Metazoa; phylum Arthropoda; class Merostomata; order Xiphosura; family Limulidae; genus Limulus; species Limulus polyphemus. Next base: position 123,967 of record NW_013668792.1, read on the forward strand.
CGAAAAAAACCCTGAAAGTTTCATGGCGATAAGAGGTAGGGAAGTTCGAAAATTTTCGTCATGGACAAACAGACAGACACAATTCGCTTTAAAGTATAAACGAAAGGCTTTCTTTGAGCAATAGCCAAGTATTGAGGAGTGAAAATAATTTTCATTGTTGTATGTTTTTGTGTGAAAGTCATTGACCGCTCATGTATTATCGAGTTTTTTACATCTTCATTTGTCTCCTTTGTTTGTTGCCAAGGTTGTGTTACATTATTGTTTAGATTACAATAATAAAAACTAGGCGACTGTTCAACTTATTCTTTAAATTTCAATATATTTGTCGCCTATGTGGTTTTAACTATATATTTCTTGGATTACAATGTACAAAATGTCCATTGAATGTGTGTGTTTGTGTTTTTCTTATAGCAAAGCCACATTGGGCTATCTGCTGTGTCCACCGAAGGGAATCGAACCCCTGATTTTAGCGTTATAAATCCATAGTCATACTGCTGTCCCAGCAGGGGACACCACTGAATGAAACACATTGGAATGTTGACGTTTTTTTTTGTAGATTTAAAACAGTATTTTTATCTGAATGTCTGGGTATTAAATACACTACGTGTATTAAATTAATCTACACTTGTTTTATTAATAGGAACCGAGTGAACGTCAAAAAAGAACGTATAAAAAATATGTCAACCACACTAAAGAATAATGTATACAAATTTGTCAAACACATTTTATCTGTTATATCCGGAGTTACGAGGCCTTTCGTCCAATACTAGGACTCTTCAGTCCGGCTGATATGACTAGTAGTGCATGAGATACTATTTATGCTAACAGATGGCTTGACGACAACTGTTACGGCGAGATTTTCATCAAATTCGTATGCCACAACATATCAGAAGTATGGTAAGAGTTATTTAACACTATATTATTTATGTTAACACTATATATTATCAATTATTAATTTCTTTGTTCTAAAATAATAGTTTTACTTGGCTTTTGTTTAGCTTAAAAAACAACACAAAAGCACTTAGCTTCGAGAGAAAAGTTTTGTTTAACGTTCCACCTTCTTTATTAAAACCTTAATAACGTGGGGGAAAACAGTGCAATCTAAAGAATGCGATTTGATTATATATATTTGTTTATTTAAACCTTAATAATGTGGGGAAAACAGTGCAATCTAAAGAATGCGATTTAATTATATAGATTTGTTTATTTAAACCTTAATAACGTGGGAAAAACATTGCAATTCTTTGATACAATTTAATTATATAGATTTTTTATTTAAACCTAAATAACGTGGGGAAACAGTTCAATCTAAAGAATAAGATTTAATTATATATATATATTATATTTTAAAATCTAAATAATGTGGGAAAAACAGTGCAATATAAAGAATACACTTTAATTATATAGATTTTTAAACCTAAATAATGTCGGAAAAACAGTGCAATCTAAGAAATATGATTTAATTATATCGATTTTATTTAAACCTAAATAACTTGGGAAAAATAGTGCAATCTAAGGAATATGATTTAATTATATAGATTTTTTTAAACCTAAATAACGTCGGAAAAACAGTGCAATCTGAGGAATGTGATTTAATTATATAGATTTTTCTTGTGTTTTTGTATATTTTTGGACAAATAAACTTTGTTTTTGTTTACCTACAGTTAAACGAATCAAGAAAATCTGTACTGATGAAACAATTTACAGAAAACATACCGAGAATTTGAAACAAACCACGTTAAAAAACCTATAAATACACCAAAATGAACAAACAGGTTGAAAAAGCTAACAAAACTCAATGAAAAACCATCCTTAAATTATGTAATACTAAATAATCAAACATTTAATTTAATTTTTGTAGTCATGTTGGAGTATAAGAAACGTTTTGATACGACCTTATAACATCAAGTTTTCCCTCCTTTAATTGGACACTCAAAGTTTTTCTTAATAGCTGCTTTTCTTAAGGAGCGTTCCACGGATAGCAAGTTATTGTTTGAACAATAAGCTTTAAAGAGCGTTCCACGGATAGCAAGTTATTGTTTGAACAATAAGCTTTAAAGAGCGTTCCGCGGATAGCAAGTTATTGTTTGAACAATAAGCTTTAAAGAGCGTTCGGATAGCAAGTTATTGTTTGAACAATAAGCATTAAAGAGCGTTCCGGGGATAACAAGTTATTGTTTGAACAATAAGCTTTAAAGAGCGTTCCACGGATAGCAAGTTATTGTTTGAACAATAAGCTTTAAAGAGCGTTCCACGGATAGCAAGTTATTGTTTGAACAATAAGCTTTAAAGAGCGTTCCGCGGATAGCAAGTTATTGTTTGAACAATAAGCTTTAAAGAGCGTTCCACGGATAGCAAGTTATTGTTTGAACAATAAGCTTTACTACTTAACTTGTCATTTAAATGAACTGAAGCTTTATTCTAGTTTGTGTTTTAGTGGAAAGCGCCTGAACAAGCTGTAAAGCAAAACATTTAGGGTTCAATTAAAGGGGCGGGGGACAAAATTGGGGTTGCAAGGTAGTTTATTACCTATCACTTTAAACTCAGAAACGTTTCGCGTATTCTGTAAAACAATATTTCCATTTACTACAACTGAATGATCACCTAAGACATGTTTTTACTGAATTTCCCGTTGTTTACTTCCGGAATAGTAAAATCCTTGCTCAGTAAAAGTATTAGGAAACAATATATATCACTAAATGGAAACACTATGTAGGGCTGGCTACTGAAATTAAAAAAAGGAATCAAACAAGATAGGGATGGAAGTGAACGTATCACTTGATCCGGCTAATGATGACATAGCAGACTAAGCCGTTATGACTTTACATGGATAATAAAATCCCTACATTACTGGCTTCTGAACTCTGTCTATCGAAAGCTTGGTGTTTGAATAGAATCTCAGATTCCATCATTATACCTTTCCTTTAGTTAACTTTAGAATACTTCTTTTATAGATATTTCACGATAGAGTAACATTTTACGATTGGAAATTCTGGTTCTATTTGTTTTGCTAGTGAGGAAGCCAGTAATGTAAGGATTATATAATCCAGGTAAACTCTAGACGGCTTAGTCCGTTATGTGATCATTAGCCGGATCAAGTGATATGTCCACTAAATTCCCTGTCTTGTTTGGTTTCCTATTTTTTCACGTTTTTTTTCAATTTTTATAGTTTACAATGGTAATTTAGTTACATTCACTTTTATTAATATACTATAGCTTTTCCCAGTCTTCTGTTAATCAATTTCGTTCTTCTACTTCACCTTTGACCATGTGGTAGTACAACTTCTTTGTTTGTTTGGTTTAGAACAAAGCTGTATCAGGCTATCTGTTGTGTACACTGTGGGAATCGAGCCTAGGATTTTAGCACTGCAAGTCCATAGACTTACCGCTGTCCCACCAGGGGACAGTACAAATTCTCTACTGGCTGTTTGTTTATTATTAGGTGCACTGTATACTCTTTTCTTGAAGTAGCTAGTACCAGTTATATTCGTATTATAACTTATAAGTTAATTTAGCAAAAGTACCCGTCCCCAATGACGGAAAAGAATATATATATATATATATTAATATATCAATTTAAATTATTTCATGGACTTTAAAAAGGTTAATTGTGTTGCACTCTTGCCAAAGCTCTGAGCTACTTATACCGCCAACCGCGGAAAGTAATTGTTGAGCATTTCAGTCACGCTAAGAGCCGCTCAACAATAACATACGTAAATCTACATTTTTATTGTTTCAGTTACGTCACATTTTGAAATGTGAATGATAGTTTAATTAATTCCAAACAATTTAGTGAAGAATATCCTATTTCCGAAGTAAAATTTGGCACCAACATTATTCATGCCAGTTCTCCTGTCATTTCAAAAGTGAATGTTGAGCTTTGCCTGCGTGCGCGGCTTTTCAAACGCAAACGGGAGACAGGCGAACGCTCGGACAGACACCACAGATTAGTACAGTATTGTTCTCTTATAATTGTTATTGTATTGTTTATGTTTTATATTAATGATTTGCTTAATTGGTACCACTTCTGACACAGTTGTTATTTATTTTTTCACTTCGTTTGAAGCTTTCAGTTACACAGTCAGATATTTCAATTTCTTCACTGCAAATTGGCAAGTCCCACAACGTACGGATAAAGATGCATATATCGAACATTTTTTTTTCTTTGCATATTAAATCCATAAATCTCTTGTGCCAACTCCAGTTAATTTATCGATTAATGTTTCACCATAACTCCAAGTGCCTTTTCATTCATCATGATGGGAACAAAATTATAATATATAACACATATCCCCCCCCCAAAAAAAACAGCACAAAAATGAAAATCAATTGTGGTAGACTATACATTATAATTCACTTTTATGCAAACGGAAATTACAAACTTCCCTCAAGTTCCAAATTATCTGTAGTTTAGGTTACTATTTTTATCTTCATATTCACTCTGTGACTCCCATGTCTAAACAGTGACTGTGTTCTTTGAATGAACTGAACAAACACTTGAAACACGTGCAGTGACACGAGATGACAGATGGCCCAGTCAGGTTAAGGTCAAGAGACTTCCTGAAGATACTTCCGTCACATCAATGATTAATGGTTGCCATCTAACACCTTAGCATCACAGAACTTATTCATTTAGAAGACCATTACTGAGAAGAAATGCTCAATTTTTTATTTTCCTTCATTCTCACCAGGTGAAGAGTGCTTGAAAACAACTAGTATTCATATTCCCAGTGGCACAGCGGTATGTCTGCGAATTTAATCTGATAGAAACCGGGTTTCGATACCCGTGGTTAGCAGAGCACAGATAGCCCTTTGTGTAGCTTTGTGCTTAATAACAAACACTAGTATTTATATTTTGTAAATTAAATTCAAGTCTATCAGTAAAAACGTTCAATCGAGTGAGTGGTTTCATTACATGAAAACAGAAACCCAGGAGAATAATACTTTTCTTCTTTTTTTATGTTTGTTACATGAACACTTTAGAAGGTCAATAATGTTATCAGGTTTTTGTATTTCTATACGTTTAAACTTTTATGTGTAGGTTGTATGTATTGCTTTTTCTCACAACAAGTAGCATATATTAACATATGTAACTGAAGAAAGGTAACGTTATTGTTAACCGTTAGTTCTTCCATAATGTTCAACAGATATTAATTATTTTTATGACGAGAATTGTGTGTTTTAGCGAAAAAGACACACAAGACTCAATCTATTCTTGGCTCTATCTTATGCTGGGTTAAGCCGGTTTGTGGGAGTTATCAGCAATCCTGGATAAGAACAAGCCAAACACCACGGCTTTAGCTGGTGACCTGCATCTTATGTTTGCTTGTACTTTATCCAACATAATAACCAGTCTCTCTTAAGAGATATGTTGCAGGTTTAAGAACTAATTGAGCCTAATATGTCTTATTCGTTCTTTGTAATAAGAAAAACTCAAGCTTTTTCGGAGCTGTTTGGAAAATGATTTGAGTTCGCTTCTGTGATACTTTTGACAAAACTTTGAATAACTGTTAAATAAAAATATAATTAAAATACGAGATAAAGTACCCCAAAAACGTTTAAATGGATGATACTTTAGAGTCAAGTTCTTCTTCTACCAAATGAACAACATAGCTTGAATTAAATTATATATATATATTACTTATTATTCTTACTGAACATAAGTACCAGATCAGTTTCATTAAGAATATGTGGTGAGTCTCCAAAATCATTTTAACATAACGTTGTTATTTGTTGATTTTCACGCAAGTCTACTAGAAATATATATGTGCTAGCCCTCTTTACTTTTGAAGTGATAGACTAAAGGTAAGGGAGTCAATCAACATCACCCATCGCCAACTCTTGGGCTACTCTTTAACAACGAATGATGGGATTAACCGTCAAATTATAACACACCCAACGGCCGAAAGAGCAAGCATGTTCGGCAAAAGTAGATTGTGAGTCGAGCGCCCTAACCACCAGGTTATTAATATAACGTATTCAACTCTATATATGGAGAAGTATATGCCCACGTGAAAGTGTGATTTAAACACAGATATTCAAAACATGTGACGTCAAAGAAAACTAAAATATCAGCTAAGATCGAAATGAACGCGATCAATGTATAAGTAATAGCTAAGATGAGTTATAAGCTAGACATCTTAATCGTCCGCCAATTACACGTTTCTTCAGATATATCTTAGTCAACCATAACTTGTCTTCTAGTGTAGTCATGTATGAAAACAGAATAAGTACCAGTTCTGAGAGACCGAAAATGACAGTTAAACCATCGTCGTTATCGGATTCGTGTACCACTCAATGCCTGTGTACAAACAGCGGGATGACCTCGGGAATGACGAAGCAATACACGCTTCTTATTTTTGTAATCAAGAACATTATTTGCCTGTTGTGTGTATGCTTATACGGAGGAAAGGTGTTCACAAGACAGAATCATATCTTTACAAGATACAAGAACATTATTTGCCTGTTGTGTGTATGCTTATACGGAGGAAAGGTGTTCACAAGACAGAATCATATCTTTACAAGATACAAGAACATT
>NW_013668792.1:131504-135105 GCF_000517525.1 Limulus polyphemus
CACAAGACAGAATCATATCTTTACAAGATACAAGAACATTATTTGCCTGTTGTGTGTATGCTTATACGGAGGAAAGGTGTTCACAAGACAGAATCATATCTTTACAAGATACAAGAACATTCCTAGTCATACGGAAAAAATCATATTTATCCAAAATCAGACTAATGAAAGAAATTCGAGGTTGTTTGAATTATTAATTTTGAGAACAATGCCACTACATTTCTCTTATTTAGGACTGTTCATTTGGGTGGTCCTTATTTGCAGGTAAAAGTTTAGGTTAAAATTTACAAAGCTCCCAATTTTGTTCCAATGTACAAACAAACTTTCAATGTCAAACTTCATTCATTTCAGACCATATTTAGACATCGAGGTGGAAGTTCTAAACTGTAGTGACCTGATACTGTATATACTATATAAACATATTTGTTGGGCATTATTAATTATTCATTTAAAGTTTATTATTATTTTATTGTACATATAATAGTATAATTAGATATTTATAAGATTTTGTAGCGTCTAGTCACTTTCGCATTGTTATTGTCTCCTTTTGCTGTTAGGAAAAGCGCTTTCTATAATCCTTCCCAGCTTAAGGGCAACTGTTTCTGTTCTTTCTTAGTTATGATGGCATTATACTCCTCAATAAAGGCCACATCCCTTTAAGTTTTGTCACCGTATTCAAGTCTATAATGCCTCCTGGTAGTCCTTTCTAAGTTATTATTTTGTTTTTACAAAAGTTTCAGATAATATTGTGAAATATTAAACAATATTAAAACATTATTTAGCTGTTTTATGAGTTTTAGTTATGTACAACAATTTAATGTTATGATGAGCCAGAGTTAAGATACAAGGTTATTCAAGGTCACTAGTCTTTCTTCTAGCACCTCCTGGTTTCGTGCTGTTTTTATGAGTTTTAGCTATGTACAACAATTTAATGTTATGATGAGCCAGAGTTAAGATACAAGGTTATTCAAGGTCACTAGTCTTTATTCTAGCACCTCCTGGTTTCGTATTCTTGGATTAATATACATGAAATTACGTCTCATTACTGTTCATTATGTATGTATAAAACAATTTAATTGTGAAACCCAAGGTCAAATGCCTGAAATTGAAGGCGGTATCCTAAATAGTTTGTGAATTGTATGAGTAGTGGCTTACCGGTAATGATAGCAGGTTCGGTGCCGGAATGAAATCTACAGCTACATTACAGAAGAATGTAGTTTATGATAAATATCTTCCACAAATTATAACCAATTAGTATAAAAAATACTCTCACTCCGCTGCGTGGTTCAAAGGCCATCTCATGATTCACAGAAGCCCCCAAAAAAGCTCCTCCATTATTCCCAGTTTCTTCTAAAGATATCACCGGGTGATCTTCCGTGGAGTTTTTATGCCATACAGATAAGGATAACCCCGAGTCCGCCCGCCAAGTTTGGTCCTACTGTGGGCGGAGCTAGAAGATAAACTAACATAGGATATGTAGCAACAGAACAAGAGCGTCCGTCTGTCTATAAAACGAACAAAACAAACATTTATATATTTGATGAAACCCATAAAAATTGTATATCACACTTAAAGATGTGCTAGGCCTATTTTGTAGATAACCCGTAGAGTACATATTTTTACGTTTTCGTTACAATTGTGCGTATATTTTTAAACAGCACATGAATTGCATATTTTTCCGACCTAATACTCCCAATGTAAAACTGTCGTTTCGAAAGTGAGCGTCAAGTTGTCCTAAAATGGCCTTTAAATATATTGTCAGTAAAGTGACACCTAAAATACTTATCTGTAGATCTTCTTCCAAAGCTTTTGCCCGTAAAATTATCTTTTTGCTGTTGTCAGTAAAGTGGCACAAAAACAACTGGCTGTTAAATGGCTTCCAAAGTTTGTACTGCATTCCAGTTTCTCAAGTTTTATGGCACACAAAAGATACAGCTGTGAGAAAGCTCGCTATTGGTTACGTTTGTCACGAGAAGGATCTTGAATACAAACATTAATCTCTGCAAGTATTTTGACAGTTTCGACTTTATGCTTTTACTTGGCACAATGTGTTAAAAACATTCTTTACAGATATTCTGTTTTAGCCTGATTTCTCTATTACTAATTGTCAGTGAAATTAAGTGTATTATTAATGATTTTTTTAGTTTTTATAAAGAATGATAAATCCTTGTTTGTTGCTAAAATTAAACTTTGTACAATTTTCTAAGTACCACTGAACATTAGCATAAATCTTACTTTCCGATGTAACAAAAGATTAAGCCTTTTTTTCGAAACATAAATGTTTAATAGATATGTAATTTAAAGCGATGTTTTCACGCACTTAAAAAAACTGATAAACTTGACAGTCCAACGAGTATACTTTCATTAATATAACAACAAAGAACACTATATCAGTTTTATTTTATGACATAAGATAGCTTATAACGTAACATCTGAATAATTTATAATCGCTATATTAGCTTAATACAAACATTTGTAGACAAATGTGTAACAAGCGCGTGCGCCTTAGAGTGTACGAATGCACAAATGAAAGCTGTGAGACGACGACCACCATACAACAGATCTATACTTCATTGTTGTGGTTATTACACTTATAGTAGTTAATCACACCACAGTTATACTAGTATTTGCGCGTGCGTCTTAGAGTGTACGAATGCACAAATGAGCTGCAAGCTGTGAGACGACGACCACCATACAACAGATCTATACTTCATTGTTGTGGTTATTACACTTATAGTAGTTAATCACACCACAGTTATACGTACTTGCGCGTGCGCCTTAGAGTGTACGAATGCACAAATGAAAGCTGTGAGACGACGACTACCATACAACAGATCTATACTTCATTGTTGTGGTTATTACACTTATAGTAGTTAATCACACCACAGTTATACTAGTATTTACAGTTGCTGGTAAGTATAAAATTCATTTTATTAAACTCGATATTACATAAATTAAAATCAACTTCATGCCTGCCAGTCTGAGTATTAACGAATCAGTATGCTTCCAGTATGCTTTTGTGTTACTGATTAACTGACACAGGCGTCGTAACTCAGTATTTAAGGACTTTTTCAGATCATTTATTGAACTTATGAAACCACAGTTATCATGAACTTTACGATCCTGGATGTTTGGTTGTGTGTATTGAACTTATGAAACCATAGTTACAATGAACGTTACGATTTTGGATGTTTGGTTGTGTATATTGAACTTATGAAACCACAGTTATAATGAACTTTACGATCCTGGATGTTTGGTTGTGTATATTGAGCTTATGAAACCATAGTTATAATGAACGTTACGATCCTGGATGTTTGGTTGTGTATATTGAACTTATGAAACCATAGTTATAATGAACTTTACGATCCTGGATGTTTGGTTGTGTATATTGAGCTTATGAAACCATAGTTATAATCAGCTTTACGATCCTGGATCTTTGGTTGTGTATATTGAACTTATGAAACCATAGTTATAATGAACGTTACGATCCTGGATGTTTGGTTGTGTATATTGAACTTATGAAACCATAGTTATAATGAACTTTACGATCCTGGATGTTTGGTTGTGTATATTGAACTTATGAAACCATAGTTATAATGAA
>NW_013668793.1:0-1398 GCF_000517525.1 Limulus polyphemus
CGTGAAATTTTTGTTTTTACTCTGCCGGCTTTCTCAATTGCTTTGATGGCTTGTTACTCTGTAATTGGTTTGTTTACTATTCAACAGTGTGTGTAAAGTGCTTATAAAGTTTTATTTACATGCTGTTTACAGTGTGCTTGAGATTTTAATTTGTATTGCACATCTGGTCCATTCCTACTACAAGTACTACTGTACTTGTGACAGCGCATTATCATTTAACTTTATTTATTATTGATATTTTTGTTTGTTAAATTTCGCAAAGTTACTGGAGGTCTATTGTTTGTATGTAGTTAAGCACAAAGTTACACAAAGGGCCATCTGTGCTCTGCCACCACGGGTATCGAAACCCGGTTTCTACTGTTTAAAGTCCACAGACATACCGCTGTGCCACGTGGGGGGGGGGGGGGGGGTTCGAGGTCTATCTGGGCTAGCCGTCCCTAGTTTTTAAGTGATAAACTAGAGGGAAGGCAGCTAGTCAACAACACCCACCGCCAACTCTTGGGCTATTCCAAACCAACGGATAGCGGTATTAACTGTCGCATTATAACGTTACCACGGCCAGGGCTGGATTTTACAGGGGGTCAAATGGGTGCCATTTCCTCGGCCTCCCTCCCCTCAACTAATAGAAAAATTAAAAACATCAAAAACTGAATACGTCATTGAAAAACATGTTTGCAATTGTGTTAGTAGGACAATACAATTGTTCTATTAAACATATTATTTTGTAATTTTGCATTAAAATATTGTTACAGTTTGTTCTTTTGTAGCCCGGCATGGCCAGGTGGTTAGGGTACTCGACTCGCAATCTGCGGGTTCGAATCCCTGTCACACCAAACATGCTCGCCCTTTCAGCCGTGGGGGCGTTATAATGTAACGGTCAATCCCACTATTCGTTGGTAAAAGAGGAGCCCAAGAGTTGGCGGTAGGTGGTGATGACTAGCTGCCTTCCCTCTAGTCTTACACTGCTAAATTAGGGACGGCTAGCGCAGATAGCCCTCGTGTAGCTTTGCGCGAAATTCACAAACAAACAATGTTCTTTTGTAAATATTTTATCAGCTATTTATCACAAAAATTTGTTGCATTACTTTATATTTATTATAAATATTAGGATTATTTTTTATATATTTCATCTACCCATCACGTGCGTCTGGGAAGTTAAGTAGTACTGAACTATATATGACTTATTTATGAAGTTCAGTTCTGCGTGCCCCCTCACTACAAAATTTGTCTCTGGTTCCCTTAGCCCGGCCCTGCCCACGGCTGAAAGGGAGTGCATGTTTGGTGATGGGTTTCGATCCACATATTGTGATACTTGGCCAAAGTTTTGGTTTGTTACTTTTAGCGCAAAGTTACTCAATAGGCTATCTGCATTCTGAAGATTATAGCCAGGATTTTAGC
>NW_013668793.1:2332-5010 GCF_000517525.1 Limulus polyphemus
GTTACAGAAAATTAACTAGCGAACGGAGACGTAACAGTGTATTTTGCTTTTATACAATGAATTATTGTATTTTTTAAACGTTGAAATGTTTACATATTTTATGAAATCTGTGCACAAGAAAGGCCATAAATTACAATGAATACTTTCCGTGTTGTGTTTTTGCTTATTTTATCTTTACTTACGATGTTCAACAATCAGAATATAAATATGAAATTTCCTTATTAAATCTCAAGTGTTGATAACTATAATGCACACAAAAAAAAAGGTGATTCTTTATATGTCGTGGCAAAAAGAAAATCGATAAACAATGTGTTATTTGTAATTAAGCACAAAGCTACACAATGGGCTTTCTGTGCCTGCCCAACACGGGTATCGAAACCCGGATTCTAGCGTTGTAAGTTCGTAGACATACCGCTGTACCACCGGGTGGCTCGATAAACAAACCAGCTTTGTAGTCAAGAATAATGGGTTTAATCCTCACAGTTCCTGGGAACCGCGTTTTAAAAAATCGTCACGCTATTAATTAATTCACGATAGTTTACGAGATTTAAATCTTGTACGACATAGCTGTTCTTGACTAAAAACATTTTCAATTAATGCCTAAAGTTCTTTGTTTATTTTCAAAACAATCATTAAATTCACCAGATACGATTGATAAGCGCGACTTGGTTCTAAGTTTATGTAAAATACTGTGCATGTAATTACGTCTTACTTATACAAAATTTCGACAAACTTTTTAATAAATCTTTATTAGGCTTAATCATGATATGTTTCGGAATCTAGGTGAACTGAAATATTGGCTTGATATTTTCAACTATTTGTTTCTGAAACAAACCTATACCTTATGCACAAAGTTTTTTATTATTATTATTATTTGAAGAAGTCCATAAGCCAGTTAAGAAGTACGACTTATTTAATTCCGATCACTTCATTTTTTTTTAATAACAAAAACGACATACGTTGGACTATAAAAATCCTGGACTCAACATGAATGTGATATCAGTCTGTTCACAAAGTTTCAAACAAAAGTTCGCAAGTCAATTAAGAAAAACAACTTATTCTAAAAGTCAATGAAGTTTGATCACTTCATATTTTTGTGTATATAATACTAAATATTTCTGTTGGTGCAGAGAAACCCCGAGTGTAATATGGATGTTCAAAGAGAAGGGGTCTCTTACCCATGTTTTATTTTTAAGCATCCATATTTTGGAATTTTTCTCAAAGTTTTTATTACTTGTTTAAATTGTGGTGCAATCTCAGAACACGTGGTGAAATTTAAACACTAGCGCCCTCTACTGCGAATATTAAACACAAATACTTTGAATGTTGACATTTATAACTTTATGATTTTACACCTTTTTTATGAGTTTGTTTGAAAACCAGAAAAGAGTGGTATGAGTAATAATTCTTTGTTCAACTGTACTATATGTTCTAGATCATTTATTATTTTGGTAATTAAAAAAAATCAGAATGACTTTGTATGTTTTCAACAATGGGTTTTGAAATAAATCCCACATTCAACTTTTTTATGTATGTTAGAAATTGTTGTTTTCCTGCACTTATGATCTGATGAAGTTTACTCATCTCTTGAGTTTAAAAATAGACTAAAAAACATTCGTCAAACATAAAATAACAAGGCCTTGATGGTCAACAACCTGTAACAATATTTATATATTTAATATATATTAGGTAGCACAGGAGTGTAACTGAACCCAAAAACAAAGTATCAAGTAAGTAGATCCATATGTCAATGTAACTTTCTCATTGTAAGTAAAGAACACAAGTTAACACAACTCTGACTATTTTCTTTACATCATTAATTTATTTAAACATGAAACGATGTAAAGCAAGTAAATTAACATTGTAGGATTTTCTTTTGTTAGGTACAGGTGTCATTCATGCACCTAGACTGACTTGGATCATCTTTACCACGAGCACATTCTGATAAGTACTTTTTTTTTAAACTAGTTTTATCCAAGTAGAATTTATAATGTGATCTTAACTCCAAATAGCTGTACAAATATTTCATAAGTTAGGTAAGAAGTTCCAATATATTCTTAACACTACTGTAACAAAACTTACTACACTACATCAGGTGTCAAATTTTTACATTTAAAAGACCCAGTTCTCAAAAATAAACTAAAACATAGCAATCATTGAGAAAAATGTCAGCAAATCAAGTTAATTAAATAACAGTTCCAGTTTACTTCTGATTATAAGTATATATATATATATGTATTTACAAGTTACAGGTTTTACAGTAAGGAAGAATTGTTTATTTAAACAGGTACAACATTTCACCTGCTGGTGCAATGAAGACATCATATCTGTTTAAGTACAAATTCTTCTCGCTAAAAAAGCTTTAACTTGTTAAAAAAAAACTGAATTAAATAACATTGGATGTCATCATTCATTTTAACCTTATAGAAGAAATTTCTTGTTAAAATAATACACCAAAACCGTCTCTCTTTTCTCTAAACTTCTGGCTAGGTTGGCAACTCAACTTTCACTGACTCTATCTTCCAACAAGATTAGTAGTAAGCTATTTATCCTGATATATTTATTTGAAGATATTAAAGAACTTCGAGCTAGTCAAGAAATAAAAAATATAAGTACCGTATTTTTCGGTGTATAAGACGCACTTTTTTACCCCAAAATCTGCTTGCGTCCTATACATC
>NW_013668793.1:5076-10613 GCF_000517525.1 Limulus polyphemus
GACTCTATCTTCCAACAAGATTAGTAGTAAGCTATTTATCCTGATATATTTATTTGAAGATATTAAAGAACTTTGAGCTAGTCAAGAAATAAAAAATATAAGTACCGTATTTTTCGGTGTATAAGACGCACTTTTTTTTACCCCAAAACTTGATGTCAAAATCAATACCTATACATCGAAGGTATGAATAATATATATGTATATATATGATATACACAAGCCATGTGTAAATATATTTAAATAGGCATGCATAGTTTAGTTCAATTGAATGTGTTATTTAAAACAATAATAGTTTTTTTCTTTTAAAACAAAACTATTTATAATGCTCCCTAAATAATAAAAAAAAATAAACTTACAGTGAAAGCAATGAAGATTTTGTAGGTTTTGAACAAAACTAAATAACAGTAAATCTTTTTTTGATTTACGGTATTTTCGTATTTTGAAATGCTCTTTTGTGTTTAGAATATATACTAATTTTTAAAGTATCAAATTGAATTTTTGTTGAATAAAAATCTTTCAAATGCGACTGTAGCTTTTTTACCCCAAAACTTTGTCTTCAAAATAAGGGTACGTCTTATATTCCGAAAAATACGGTAGATTTCGTAAAACATACATTGCACTGCAATAAATTACACATGATGGATAATGATTAAAGATATCTGGTGTTCTTTAAGTAACTCAAACAAAAATGTACAGGAAAGACTGAACCACCATTCAATTATGAACAAACTTTAGTGAGGTTTTGTTATTTTCAAACTATTCGTTTGTCAGTCTTCTATTACCATTAAAGTTACACAGTGAGCTTAGATAAATTGGATTAGTGTCTATTCTAAATCTTAGGCAGTTTTAGGAAAGAATATTGTTAAAACTTTTGTATTATTTATCATCAGGAAAGGATGAATTAAACTATTTTCAATCTTACATTGTGTAAGAAAAAAATATTTTTAAAGCTTTTTACATTATCTTTAGGCAAAGTTGTTGCTGGGCAATGATACATGGCACCTGTGCCCCGATTCTATTCGACAATGCCCCGAATCCCCAGTCAATGACTTCAAAAAAAAATCAGACTAGATAACCATGATCAATATCATATTTAAACACTGAAAATTTCCTGTTCCCATGGGCCCAAGCCCCAAATCTTAAGCACCTAGCGACACCTCTGTTTTTAGGAAAGGAATAAAGTCTGAAGGATAGATTGAATAGCCCGATTTCCTGAAAATGGTTTACAGTTTATAAAATCTACCCATTTTAAGTTTCTTAATTTTTTTTTTCCTCTTCAGGTGAAACAGTTAAAAGAGAAAAAAAAAAAAAGACTTCAATTTAAATTTTTCAAGAACTAATATTTTTTTTATAATTACATGACTGTGCGATTATTTTAGATTAGTACAATTACACTTTCATAACACTCATATTTTTTGGAAATCACTAAAACAGAATAAAGACTCAGATTTGTTTTATTTAAGCACTGGGATATCATAAAGAAGAAAGTTTACAAAAAAACAGTTTCTCCTAATCAGGAAACTAACTTTCGTAATTCAATCTTGTAAGAAATATGAACATAATAATTAGCTTTAATCTTCCAAGTTAAATAATACGGTACCATAGTTTGTCAACTTTCCCTAACATCATTTTTATCATTATTCCATCAGAATGTTTAAATGAGATTAATATGCATCATATCAATTAAACTTTTTTTTAAAGGTTTTCAAATTTACCTCTTAGTGTTGCACATACGAAAACCCAGTGATATATATATATTTCAAAAAGGAAAAAAATATGAAGAATCTCCTCCACATAAAAACTGTTATAGTTATTATAAGAAAAAAGGATCCTATAAAAAAAATTTAAAATGTGATTCGTCTTTACAAACTTTACTAGTAGGTATTAAAACAATAATGATCCAGTGAAAATGGTAAAAACGTACGTACATACGAGTAAATAATCCACGGAAGGCACAACATGAAACTGAAATGGTGTGTAGATGTTTGAAAATGGATGACGGAGCACATGATGTTACATGCATGGAAAATACGATACAAGAAATTTCATAATATATATATGTACCCCTCGAAGGTATTTAAGGTTTTTGTTTTAGTTAACATCACTCTTATAACAAGTGTGCACATTTGGGTAATTCATAACACATCAATATTAATAAAAACAATATAATTCAGATAGTACAATAAATACAGGATTTATTAATTTTCGTCAACATGTTAAAATACTATACTACTTCGAGATTCTAAGTAACGTCCACCAACTGAAACACTTGGATCATAAACAGCTTGGCATCTATACAATAAAACTTAAATGAAACAGCATTACAATGCATCATTAGGATTTTCAGATGAAATTATAAAAACAAAACAATTAAAAGATATTAAACCTTTAAAAAACAGCAAAAAAAAAGTTTAATAATATATATATATATGACACGAAGAGATGAGTTTTAAAGTTTTAATATGAATCATCATGTCTTGTCAAATGCATAATGTTTATGGCTAACCCCCCCCCCCAAGTTTTCCATGTCTGCTACAAACATGTTAAAATCAACCACTTGTTCTGCTAACAGGAGTTTTATCTGGGATTATTAGGTAGTATTTGGTCAACTTAAAGACTACTTTCATTCATGCTGTCCATGTCTATAACTTGTCCATTGATTTGGGTGCGTCCTCGTCGTGAGGCCAGACGTTCATGTCGGAAGTTTTCGTAGTGAACAGATCGAGTTACTTCCACTAGGTCTTGCATGTGTGTCCTGAATAAACAAAACTTTTACTGAAACTGTTCCCATAGAATATTTCAGCTGTTGTAACTGAATGAGACTTGTTTTGGGCTTTATATCCTCTAGTAATGCATGTTACACCACACACCGACTTTAAGATACAACGAACTCATCAAGTGGACAGAAATAAAAACAAATCTTTGTAGAAGATAGTTTGAGTGGAATATTGTGATACGCAAGACGTATCAAAGTAGCTTAAAAAAACTGGGCCATCTATCACGTTAAAAGATAGCAAATGGGGGGTAGGAGCATCTTTAGAGCCATAGATAACATTACACTTTATTATTTCAGATTAAATTTTTAACACACGACTCGTTACAAACAAGAGAGAGAGAACTGGAATGGTACTTTCAACAATTTACCTGAAGTAGATGACTACGATCGAGCACCTGGATACAAGAATGAAACTTAATGGGCTAATCTTCTGTATACGAATGTTAATCTCATTCATAAAGTGCCGAGTGTATATCATAATTTTCACACAGTCTTGCATAAAACTAATCTTTTTTTTAGATTTTACGGTTATATTTAAGGTAAAGTAAAAAAGGGTTAGTAATTTGCATATTTTATGTTATCTAGCCTTTAACGATTCTAAAGATATTATGTGAATACATGTGTCATCTAACTTACAGCAAATTATTATTACTTACAATTACTTCCTCTCTCAATGTGTAACTAATACTCGTATAAACGTACAACACAGTACACTTGAAACTCCATTAGATCTAGTTAATACTGTGGAGTAACTGTTGACCAGGTGATGCTGCTTGAAGTTCTGATCTTTATTAATGAAACTGTCCACTTATAATCACAGTTCATTGAAACAACACCTTCCAAACATATTCTACATTTTCAAAATATATTTAAATTCATAAACAGTCTCATGTAAAAAAAAAGGAATAAGAATATAAAAACATCAAGTTATTAGCAACATGAAAACTTCAACTAAAAAGTTTAAAGGTTAAAATAGACATTCAGTAGCTAGCGTGCGAGTTCAAACCCAGCCCTGGTAACCACCTCCTCCACCATGCGATCACCGTGACTGAAGATGTCATGTTGTTGATTCTACAAAACTATCATTATCATCCTTAACGTTTTATTGACAAAAAATATAAAGTGTGAGAGATGGGACTGATTTCATACTATCTTTATTTATTTTTAACAGTAGAAAACACTGTATCGGACATTATAAAAACTATTATCACTCAGCTAAATTTAACTCATTTTAAATTGTAATGGAAAGGATACCCAAATGACAATTTTTTGTGTGTTTGTTTGTAGTTAAGCACAAAGCTACACAATGGGCTATCTGTGATGCGCCCAATATTGGTATCGAAGCTCGGTTTTTAGTGTTACAAGTCCAAAGACTTACTGCTGTGACACTGTGGGGTGACCCCCAACTGAAGAGTCAAATATTGTAATGCTTATAAATAAGAATAGTATACTAATTATCTACATTTGATACTGGGTTAATTGTAGCTCTTTGGTAATTCAGGTATCTAAAAATAATTTGTGAACTTTAGAATTTTCCAAAAATCACAAATTAATAACTTATGAGTACTGACTTCCTGTAGTAAAGTTCACAATCAAAAACTGTTGCAACGTTACAGTTTCTTGACATAAAAAGTCACAACCAAGAACTGTTGCAGCGTTACAGGTTCTTGACGTAAAAAGTCACAACCAAGAACTGTTGCAGCATTACAGGTTCTTGACACAAAAGTCACAACCAAGAACTGTTGCAGCATTACAGATTCGTGACACAAAAGTCACAACCAAGAACTGTTGCAGCGTTACAGGTTCTTGACGTAAAAGTCACAACCAAGAACTGTTGCAGCATTACAGATTCTTGACGTAAAAGTCACAACCAAGAACTGTTGCAGCGTTATAGATTCTTGACGTAAAAGTCACAATCAAGAAATGTGACCACGTTAAAGATCCTTGTCATTAGTTTAGAGATGATACATGTTCAGTAAATTCTGTCTTGGTGGTTTAATTTTACTGGATAAACCTTTTGAATTTTTAACAAAAAACTGTAGATTGATGAGGATGTTGCTACTTCAGTATAGCAGATTTAGCAGTTACTTAGGCCAAAACAGTGGAGAAAATTTGAAAAACTTACATCTTGAGAAATAGCTGGAAATTTAGAACTTCACATACAATACATTATTGACTTTTTTTATCAAAGCACAAATTTCTGGAATAGTCTGTAATACATATTTGTTTTTTAAATGTTACTTTCAGATTGACATTGATTTGTGTTAGACAAAATTATAATAGATAATTTACTGTTTATGATGATAATAAGAAATTAATCTCAAGTTTCAGACAAAACTAACCTTATAAGCATATCCCTAAGGTCTGAGAACTCACAGTGACCTTTGTTCTCCACCTCTACAAGACCCCACTGTGTCCTTCGTCCATACACAGTCCTTCCGTTGACTGGATACTGTTGGTTACTTCCAACTACAGCAAATGGTAGCATTTCCTAAAAACAGTTTTCAATTGGACTGGCTGACACTCACTAACACAGAAGTTTTACTAGGAAGAACAGATACCACAACTACAGAGACATCTCAAAAGTAAATAGACACCATGATTTTTTTCAATAGTCATTTATCTCACATTATCAACTTGACAAAAATGTTTACAAATGTGTATCAGTACTTAGTCGATTTGCCACTAGCATATTTCAGTACTTTGACTCGTTCTGGCATGGAATCCATGTGTCATTTTTCAGTGCTTTGACTCGTTCTGG
>NW_013668793.1:10644-13867 GCF_000517525.1 Limulus polyphemus
ACACTTTTTACTAATAATTACTATGTTTTCTTTGTAGCTCTGTAATAAAAGCATCTTCTTGAATAAAAGATTCAACTTAACCATTACTTCTTTTTTAAATATAAAGTGTCTTAAACTCAATTATATGTCAAATATCACAAAACATTACCCTTTGTTTGAAATCAGTTCTTTCTTCAACAGTCAGAGTATCAGCCTTAGCTATGACTGGCACAATATTCACACACCTGTCTAATCTTCTCATAAATTCTATATCGAGTGGTGAAAGCCTGTGAAAAATGTCATCATTAATCTCACAGACTAAACTACATTCCTAGAAAACACCTGTGACTTCCTAGAATCGTCTTAGAAGCAAATAGTTTTCAAACAAAGCAAAAATTATGATAAACAACTTTTAAAAATAAAAATCCTTATATGTAAGTTTGTATGATGTTACGACTATAAAATATGACGCTCATATTAGTTTCTGACCGATGAAAAAAACGCGTATTTCTGTTTTAAGACCCGCGGTTGCGAAAAAGTAGGATATTTCACTAAAAATTTGTCAGAAACAAAATTATGAAACATATAAACAAAAAAGTGCATAAAACACAATAGTAATTATTAGTAAAAAGTGTAGCTACATTAGTTGAGCTTATTTCAACACAACATAGTAATTATTAGTAAAAAGTGTAGCTACATTAGTTGAGCTTATTTCAACACAACGTAGTAATTATTAGTAAAAAGTGTATCTACATTAGTTGAGCTGATTTCAACACAACATAGTAATTATTAGTAAAAAGTGTATCTACATTAGTTGAGCTGATTTCAACACAACATAATAATTATTAGTAAAAAGTGTAGCTACATTAGATGAGCTGATTTCAACACAATTGTGATAGATGTGAAAATGTATTAAAATAAGTGCATTATAATAAAAAAAATCATATAGACTTTGAAAAATAAGCATATGGTTCTTTTGGAAAGTAAGTAATGTTCCCTTAAAATATAATCTTTAATTTATAGATCTGTGTCATGTAAGTTTGCCCCCTGAAGAAGAAAGGTCCACTTTTCAAAAGTGTTCGGGTTATAAGATTTTTATTCATTTCCATTATAATTTTGTAGATCATGCTAACTTACAAGAAGAGTTAACAGATCTTTATAAATGACAAGCTATAAATAAACAATTGTTAGAAATGTTGTGTTTTGTTGAAATCTGCAAATAAAAGAACAATTTTTGTGAACTGATTGAAATTGTATTTCTAATGTTATTTTTCTGCTAACCATGGTGTAACATTGTATATATATATATATATATATGTTTTATCATATGTCTTTTCTTGTGATAACAGTTGGTATAATTTAGTCTGACTAAAAAGTAGGAGTTATAAAAAAGGAAGTAAACAAAGGTGTAAGTTAGTCTCACTGAAAAGTAGGAGTTATAAAAAAGGAAGTGCACAAAGATAAGACAATTTGTGGAAGTAATGTTCAGTTGTGGTCCAGTAAAATTAAGATTTGGGCACTTGCCAATTTGACTCAACTACTGCTTAACTTTTCCTTAATTAAACTAAGGGGAACATTATGTAAAGAAAGTAGTTTGAACTACAAAATTTATGTGACAAATTTTCTCTCTTCAAGCACTCGAAAATGACTGCATGTTGACATTTGTACCAAAATGGTTTTTATTCATTACATTTAACCACTTTAACCAGTATTCATAATTGCTGTACAATAAAAAGTAATTATATCTGGTTAGAAAAAGTCACACCCATGCATGCTTTTCTTAATTACAAAAAAAAAAAGATTTTTCTTATCGAAATATGTATTATCATATAAAAAAACCAAAACCAAACAATCTTAACAAAATAGTGTACTTTCGAATCAAACCAATTTTTAGTTACAGAAAATGGAATTTTTTACACTTGTTCCATTAACTGGTAGTTAAAATCAATTCAGTTACAAATTTAGAAAACTTCCAAACTATTCCTTAATGAAGCATTCCTGCAAATTTCAAAATCCATCAATCTCAACCCCCCCCCAAAAAAATTACCCTTAATTTGTAACTTATTATTTGACATTGGAATGGTCTAAACTGATTTAAATTAAAATAATCTAGACTGCTTATGTACTAATAACGTTTCTTACTCTGATTTTATTATTTGACACTGTCTCCTCTGGGTCTTCTTCAAGTTCTTTCATAGGGTAAGTCCGAATTCCATTGTTAGCAAGGTCTTGTTTGATCTAAAACAGTTGTAATATATAAAGGGTCACCAGCTTTCCAAAGCTTTAGTCAACACTACCCTAACTGATTTAATGTTACAGTAGTGTATTAACTAAACAATTTGTTTAATATATAAAAAAATGACAATTTCATATTTATGCACGATTCTTATAGTTATCAAATTTGCAAAAGATACATGCTTAGAAAAATTATCAATTATGCAATTTTTCGTTTCTTCACATAATAATTAGTTAACATATTTATTTTTATATAACTCCTACTTTTGAGTCCTTTTAATTTACTTCCTTTTTATATAATTCCTACTTTTTCAGTGAGACTAACTTACACCTTCGTTTACTTCCTTTTTTATATAACTCCTACTTTTCCGTGAGACTAACTTACACCTTCGTTTAGGGTAATCGAATGATTGATGACAACTTCTGCAAAAGTATCTGTCTTTTATTGATGAAATGCTAAAAAATAAAGAGGTCTTGTAATTTTGTACCAGACTTTCAAATATCTGATTCTGTGTGTTCTAATTAATAATGGCAGTTTTTACCTGTGAAGCAGATTTTAAATTTGTAATTTGAAAGCTACAGTAATAAGTCTAATATTCAGTTTGTCATCACTTGAGTGTACAGAGACATCTCAAAAGTAAATAGACACCATGATGTTTATTCAAGAGTCATTTAATTAAGAAAGGCATCCAATGGCTCCCATGGCCAAGACAGTCACCTGATACGAACCCCATCGAGCATGTCTGGGCCATACTTGCTCGAGCATTGAGAAGAAGTTGCAGAAAACCAGCGTCCCGTGGAGAGATACTTGATGTTTTGAGTGCAGCCTGGGTCAAGACCCTACAGGAGAAACTTACAGAATTCATCGATTCCATGCCAGAACAAATCAAAGTACTGAAAAATGACTCATCGATTCCATGCCAGAACAAGTCAAAGTACTGAAAAATGACTCATCGATTCCATGCCAGTACAAGTCAAAGCACTGAAAAATGACTCATTGATTCCATGC
>NW_013668793.1:14806-16523 GCF_000517525.1 Limulus polyphemus
TAATTATTAGTAAAAAGTGGAGCTACATTAGTTGAGCTGATTTCAACACAACATAGTAATTATTAGTAAAAAGTGTAGCTACATTAGTTGAGCTGATTTCAACACAACATAGTAATTATTAGTAAACAGTGTAGCTACATTAGTTGAGCTTATTTCAACACAACTTTCAGATTTTGAATTGGATACCAGGAAGCGTGGAAACAGTAGTAACTGACAGAGTACGTGATGAACACAAAAAACGAAAGAAAGGAACATGCCATATTTGTCATCTTTGTGATCCATTACCTCATGCACTGTACTTATGATGCATAATTAACAACAAAAGAAAGCATAAAAGTAGTCAGTTGTCAAATCAGTAATAAAAAAATAGGCGCAGCCATATCAGGGCCTAGTTTTTTCGCAGTGGCGGGTGTTAAATAAAGAGTAATTTATTCTATAACAAGGCCAAAATGATGTTAAAAAATATTTTTAAAATAAAAAAATGCTGTTTTGTAACCCCCAAAAAAAGGAAAAGAAGAAACAAAACTACCGTAGTCTTTTCTGTTTACACAATTTGCACATTTTGTACCTCTAGAACAAGATTTGAAAATTCAATTCATCAGCTTTGGCTACTTCTGATTCTAGAATCACGTGAAGTTTTCCAAAAGATTTCAAAATTTTCCGTACCCTTACTTTTTTGTCCAGCAGTAAACAAAACTGATGAAAGTATTCTTTTAATTAGCAATATGAATGTGAAAATGAAAATTTAGTTTGTGCACTGTTGCAGAGTTTAATTTTCGAAAAAGGTAAATTCGACTTTAAAATGGCACTCAAATTAACACGTACTTCACCATTAAAGAAAGTACTGTCAAAAAAGTAAGCACACCGAGTGTGTAACAGACACTAGGCTGATGCTTGCAAAACAAGCACCTCGACTATGGCCAGGGGAACCTTACTTTATCACAAAGTTAAAGATATATGCTAATCCTAACACTAGTTGCACAAAGCAATAAACCCAATCTGCATCTACTCAGTGGGGCAGTTTCCTACTACTTTTTAATGTCAATAACAATTTTTATTGAAAGTATGCCACATCAATGGTGAATGAGAAAAAATGCTGACTAATAAAAATTATTCCCCCATTCATTCAGTCACTCTCATTCCCAGAATTCATTTTGCATAATTTAGCTCAGAACGAGTGTCGTACTGTGTCCCTGCTGCTTCCAGCTCTTTCTCCCACGTCATCCTTAAAGATAACTTGCTTTCCAGCCCCACGTAATCTACTCATGTCCCTGCTGCTTCCAGTTCTTTCTCGAACATCATCCTTAAAGATAACTCACTTTCTAGCCCCTCGTAATCTACTTGTGTCCCTGCTGTTTCCAGCTCTTTCTCCCACGTCATCCTTAAAGATAACTCATTTTCCAACCCCATGTAATCTACTCATGTCCCTGCTGCTTCCAGCTCTTTCTCCCACATCAGCCTTAAAGATAACTCACTTTCTAGCCCCTCGTAATCTACTTGTGTCCCTGCTGCTTCCAGCTCTTTCTCGCACGTCATCCTTAAAGATAACTCACTTTCCAACCCCACATAATCTACTTGTGTCCCTGCTGCTTCCAGCTCTTTCTCGCACGTCATCCTTAAAGATAACTCACTTTCCAACCCCACGTAATCTACTTGTGTCCCTGCTGCTTCCAGCTCTTTCTCGCACGTCATCCTTAAAGATAACTCACTTTCCAAC
>NW_013668793.1:17035-45540 GCF_000517525.1 Limulus polyphemus
GATAATGCGTGTAACATCAGCAACATCCTGATCTGTATATTACTTCCGTACAAGTTGCTTCCTTTGAAAGTTACACAATAATGATTACAGTTGATGTAACACACAAAAATCCATGAAATCTATATGAAAATACTCGAGCAAAAAAAAGAAAAAAAAAGACTAAAAAACCAAAATTCTGCTTTAGTTAAAACAGTAGGTGATGCATCATAAACACAATAAAATATCAGACACAAGTTGCACAATGTTAATATAACATTTAGGACTTTTATTTAAATTCTATTCTAAACAAAACATGCGATGTTATTTACTTGGATGTAAACAATCGGTACTTACGAATGTCCTGTTGGAGCTATGAAGTATAAACAGCAATGAATACGTGTGTCAGGAATATGTTTTTTACGAGATACACTTTGTTCTTCACTTAAATAGTTTTCATATTGTTCATTGATATAATCCAGAACTGGCAGCCAGCTATGAAAGGAAATCAAATCATTAGGTTTAATTAGTCATATCACTACATTACCAAGAGTAATATTAATTATATAAATATTAATTGAGTTTTCCCAATTGAATAGCTCAAGAACCTTATGATAAAAGGATTTTGTTTGTTTCCTTGTAATTAACCACAAGGCAACACAATAGACTATCTGGTTTTTAGCATTATAAGCCATCAGACTAACCACTGTGTCACTTGAGGTCACGATAAAATGAACTCTATAATTTTATTACAAACTAATAATGGTATGCAAAAGAAATTCCTAAATGTATAGAAAAAAAAATAAAAACACCACTATGAACTATATTATTATATAATGTTTTGTAAAGTATTTCATCAAATAAACATTCTGCATTAGTTCTTTATAACCAGTACTGTACAAGTGGTATAAAAACTAGTCAGGAATATGAAACACAAGGTCATATTTTTCCTTGTCTGAAACATGTATCTTGAATTTAAGTAGAACTTGAAATTAACATAATCTTCAACCTATAACAGGAACACGAAGTACATTAACATAATGACTAAACTAGCTGTGAGGAGCTCAATGACGCAAACCAACCTGACAGAAAAAAATTATCCAGAACTTCTTGTTTACAAGGTTAACTGTTAATGTTGAGTAAGGGCAGAAAAGCTTAAGAGATAACTTATCTAATAAGAAAAAATATGCAGAAAATTCAAAAATAGTGCATAGCTTATTCTAGATTAACCCTAAAAAAAAGATAACTTTCAGAACTGGACTTTAGCTCTACAAATATGAATTATATTGCTCTGCTCAGATTAGTCCTTGAAAGCATCTTGATTGTGTCAAATATATAATAAACATACCAATAATGTAGGGGAAACATGACACAGCAGTGATAAGACCAATTCTGTGGATTTCTTTTAATCATATGTGAATTCCATTAAAACTAGTGCTTAAATAGTAACACCAATAAAGCGCTTTTACAAAGACTTGCATTTTTTAAGTGGACACACACACACACACACACACACACATACATATATATACGGTTACTAAACAAATCTTACTAAATATCCTACAAGAAAATCCATTTGTTAACTACACCAAACATCACTATGCACAAATACAGCATGTGCCAATTTAATAACAAAATTACGAGGGAACTTGGATATTGTTAGTTACGCACTTTACTGTTCTTTTTATTAAGAAAACTGTTGGTTTAAAATAATATAAGTAGCAGCTGAACCTGCTAGCTCGTTACTGTTATACTAATCTTACATTCTGGTAACAAAAAAAATTAATTAAACTCTGAATCACATAGTTAATTGGTATTTTATTATTATTATTATGTTAAAAGAAAAATGAAATACAATAAATTTCGCTTTATATTATATCCAAATATTGTATTAGAATTAATAGTTTTAAACGATTAATTAGCACAAACTTTTTTTTTTATGTGCTGGAATCAAACCATACTAGATAGTATTTTTATTACTTCTACGTTTAAACGTAAGTCAAAAGTTTGTGTACTTTGTGTAAACTATGGTTATTCAAAGTACAAGAACAGAATGATGCAGATTGAAAAACATATTACAATATCTCAAATATTTTACCGAAGCATTTTAGATAATGGTTATATTAACTAACTTTTTGTAAGGATGTGATGGAACATTTTAAGATTTTATGCTCTTCTGGTGTTCGATATTTCTGTGTGTGTAATCTTTTTTTCGTAATGTAAATGTTTACACATTTGAAGATGTTGAAAAATTATGGAATCTTAACAGTTACTCCGAAATGTTAAGTCACAGATGCTATTCCGTAGTTTGTAGATATATGAGAAGCAAAAAGCTTGATGAGAGTGATAAAGTACAGTAGGTTAAGGTTCGATAGACAGCCATAAATGTCAGCAAACTATTTCAAATTTTGTCAGACTTTGCTACACGTATTTTTTTTGTCTATTATCAGATTATATTTTAAATTATGAGCATGATCATTTAGGAAGAAATTATTCAATTTAAATGTTAAAACAAAGTTCGACTCCAATCTATGACAATGTTATCTCAAACTTAACTGATGTCTGTTGGTGTAAAACATTTTTTTTTGTACTTGAGGTAAGCTATGTAAAAAAAAAAAAGACACCTGAATATTAACATTAGTAACCAAAAATTTGGTTAACATGTAATAAAATATATATAACTGTTAAAGCAAAACTTACCACTTATCATTATTGATTTGGTCTCCAAAACCAGGTGTATCTGTGACAGTTAATCTTAACCTCACACCTTTCTCTTCAATTACTATAACAAATAATACAAACATGCTAATATTCATAACCGCAGATCAAAGTCAGAGATAACACGATGCTTTTAACTCTTACATGAGCATTCTAAAGGCAAAACATTTGACAATTGGAAAAAATGAACTTTTCATTCAACATCCCTTTTATACTTGAATACAAATTCTGCTTCATTTTAAATGCTACAAAGTGTCACTTAGAACAGTCTATTTGATCATTTAGAGATATTAAAGAAGATTTTTAAAGGAAGAAACTCATCTTTTTAATTATTCAACCCCACAGTATCATTATGATATTAACACAGATATTTTGTCATTCTGTAGTTGTATGTAGTTTATCTCTTTGTATTCCTTTCAGAAGGTTAACTTCCGTATTTACATCAAATCAGTCAGAATTTACTCAGAGCACCATCAAGTCAGTCAGAATTTACTCAGAGCACCAAGTTTTTGTGAAAGTACAAGTTCCAATTTTCTCTTCTTTTTTAAGCATTGGAATATCAATTTTCTTTAATATCAATAAATACATTTCTAAAATACTGCTTTTAGACTTAATTATTCCTTTAATCTCTAAAATCCTACTTTTGAATTAACTGTTATTTTAACCTTAAAAATCTTGCTGCTGGATTTATATGTAACTCAATTTAGTTATTAATTTAATCTCTTGAATTCCACTTTTGGATTCATGAAAGTCAACTTAACTATTATTTTAAACTCCAAAGTCCTGTTTCTGGATTCATGTTAACCAATTTCATTATTATTTCAATCTCTAAAATTCATGCTTCTGTATATGTGTTAGCAACTTAACTATTATTTTAAACTCCAAAGTCCTGTTTCTGGATTCATGTTAACCAATTTCATTATTATTTCAATCTCTAAAATTCATGCTTCTGTATATGTGTTAGCAACTTAACTATTATTTTAATTATTTAAGCATAAAACTGACTCAATTGTAAAGCTAAAAATCATTATTCTAGTTATCACAAGAAACAAGGTTAATATTTCATAAGCTATTTAGATTTGTTTTAATTTCAAGACAATTTGATGAAATTTAAAATATTGAACAACGTCTATTTTAATTTCAAAATCTTGTTGTTGTTACTGATTTTCTTTATGCAAGGCCAAACATACAATGGACTATCAGCACTCTGTCCACCACTGGGAATTGAACCCAAGATATTTTACTTGCTCAAAATCTTATATTACTAAGGCCTATTTTTATAAATTCTGTGACAATTGAAAACAAAGTAAGGATTTTTTGGTATAGGATCGTACATATG
The DNA here is from genome assembly GCF_000517525.1 of Limulus polyphemus. Classification (NCBI taxonomy): domain Eukaryota; kingdom Metazoa; phylum Arthropoda; class Merostomata; order Xiphosura; family Limulidae; genus Limulus; species Limulus polyphemus. The sequence goes on from NW_013668793.1 coordinate 21,069, forward strand.
TACAGTAATATATTGTATTATTATTTACTGTTTCATACCGAGTTTTAACCAGAAAAAAAAAAGAAAATCTGTATTATTAAGCAGCATTTTGTGTTTAATAACTACAAATAAATGAATCCTGTAGATATGAAAAGTACAACTTTTATTTTTAAGTTCTGGATAGGCCTCATTATAACAGAAAAATTACAATTAAACTGAAAAATTCCAAGTTGCTTTATAATCACATAACAAATTACACAGATTGAATTTATGCTACAACACTGTAAAAATATTTAATTTGAAAAATTTTCATGAAAATATTTCTAACCAATTATACAGAGATAAGATTACAATTATATTCCTTTTTTTGCAATGTTTAAAAAACTTACCACATAATGTTAATGTTTGGCCAAGTGTGATTGCAAAACTTATTATAAATAACTGAAATGGTTAGAACTGATCACGAAAACAAAACAATAATTGATTTTATTTAAACATGGAGTGAAACCAACTACAAATGAAACAAAACCATATTACTTAACAAACGTATTAAAACAAGTACGAAAATTCCTATCCATGAATTATAACAAATAGGTTAACCATGAACCGTGAAAAAAAAAAGTTACTCAACATAATTTCTTGTCCAAAAATCAACAAACATTCAGTTTTTATTCTTCAAAAAAAATGTTACATTACAAATTTCATACTTTCTACTGATGTGTCATAATTTATAAATTTGTATACAAGTTTAGATGACCTGCCATTAAGTATTATCTAATTCTACTGGTAAAGAGTTTTCACCACTTATTCTTAAAGGTAAAACTTATATTATCATCTTTCCATAAACAAAATCTAGTGTGCAAATTTTATTTATCAAACAACAACAACTTACTGTTAATCAGTTGAGCTTTTGTTCCTTTCTTTAAACTTTACATTTTCAGAGCTTCAGATATTTTTATATTGGCAAAAGTAATCATTTATTTATTATCGATACAATTTTCTTAATTACACGATAATTAGTAATGACCTTTCAACTATTCTTTACAAATAACTGTATAGTAACAGCAAACGAGTTAAATATGTGAAATCTTTCAAAGAAACTTTTGTAGTCACATATTTTTCATAACTTGATGACATGACACTAAATAACTACAAACGAATGCTATAAAATGAGTTAATGTTTTATTTGATTAAATTATGTAGAATCTAAGGAAGACGATTTTATTAAATTACACAAAACCTTTTTTTTTTTCACTTACCATGACTAACAGATTTCACGTGCGTAGTCTTTGCAATCTCAACCTTCTCTTCACTTTTTGAGCAAGAACGTAGACTTACGTTAGCTTTAAACAAAGTATTGATGAGAGTCGACTTGCCTAGTCCACTTCTACCTGAAATTGGTGTAAACAAGTTCAGTGTGGAGGATGAGAAACGGTAATTGTTGTAAAAAACATTAAATTCATCCAGTTAGGAACAAATGTGATTAAAATAGTTGTTAAGCACAGAGCTACACAATGGGCTACCTGTGCTATGCCCACCATAGCACAGAGCTACACAATGGGCTATCTGTGCTATGCCCGCCTTAGCGCAGAGCTACACAATGGGCTACCTGTGCTATGCCCACCTTAGGTATTGAAACCTAGTTTTTAGTGTTTAAAGCCAGACTTATTACTGAGCCACTGTGGGGCAATTGAAATAGTGACTCCTATTGGATGTCTTAAGATAGGAAAAAGTCATGCTTAATACTTTATATGTAAGCTTTCATTTTGTGAGTTATACCCAAAAAACTAAGACAGCCAAAAGCTTGTAAGAAAAAGGAATAATACGGAATTTACAATTCTGGAAAATATTACTTAGTTACAAACAGTTGCTTTATATGTATAGACAGAGTTCTAACTTAAATTGACATTTCTAGTATTAATTCTAAAGAACTGATATGTGGTATGGAGGACAGTTGAAACACAATTTGTACATTTAACTCAAGACGTACTTACCAAATCTTTTCGTTTGAAAATATCAGTAACCTACCAGGAAAACTCTTTACATAATTTAGCCAATAAAGATGCTGAGCCTTGCTGAAATACATCTAGCAAACCAACAGTTCCACCCCACAAAAATACCAATAACAGGGGGAAAAAAATAAACATTTGTAAGTAAAAAGCCAAAAAATATTGGATAACAGCTCAAGTACATTTCAGTCTGTACTGAAGGCTGTCATGCTATAAAAAACTGTTTAGTTTAGATATTATTGATTAGTTTTTGTTATAATAAGAGTTAAAAAGCAGACAATTGTGGGAAGTTTTGTTAATAATTCATTGATGTTGAGACTATCGAACGTCACGTGCAATACAATGATGTTGGAAATATAGAAGGCAGGTAGATGATTAAATGATAAAGATAAAAATAGTGTGAGACCAGCAGAAACAGCAGACAGACAGATAATAGCAAAAAAGAGTAAAGTTACAGGCCAAGGAAAAATTTGGCATGAAGTTAACTACCATAGAAGTGATAGGCATAACGTTTAATATGTTAAAATACGACTAACAGTAGGAGAGAAGATAAGAAATCTAATCTATTCCGTCAAAGCATGGTTCTAAAGTAATTGAATCAGCCCGAGTGCACTTTGACAAAAAGAACAGAGGATCTTCGGAAGAAAGAAGACCAAACAATTACAGTAGTGGGTAAGTCACACCACAATTGTAACGTAAGTGAATCACAGAGAATACTACTGCTATTACTAGTGTGATAGAAATAGAGAAGATAGTTTGGCCTGTCAACTGAAATTCTAAAGTAATTGAATAGGCCTAAGTGGATATTTGACAAGAAGGAGAGAACTACATATATAGTATTTATGCTATGCCCATAATATCTATAGTGTTGAAGAATTTATTGTATGTACATTAACTTGTTGAGTTGTTCTGAATATATATATTATTTTAAAAACAATTGAAGTGCATGCTGTTTATTCATTGTTGAATTTATCACTAACAAGTCACAGACACCTACTGTAGAAGAATCCTAAGCACAACAACTACATAGTATATATTTATAGTATTAAGAAATATAAGTAAACGCCTTTTATTTTGACAATTGGTGAAAAAGAATATATATATATATATATATTATAAATTCTGACAACAGCACCATCTAGATCTTAAAGGGCAAATCTATTTATTTCCAAAGTAAATACATAAGTCCAGTCATTTAATTTTTTTTATATATTATCTGAGCTATCTCTATTCACTTGTACAATATTCAACTTTATATAATTATAAATTATCAGTTGTCTGTATGTATCCCACAAGATTAACTCACCAACCACCATAATGTTAAACTCAAAGCCTCGTTTTAAGACCTTCTTCCTGATCTGTTCCTGTAACGTGTCTATCCCAACATATCCTGCAATTTCAGTTTTTAGGTTTCCCCAGTGTGTTGTCTCAACCAGAGTGTCAGCCATGATAGTGAAGAAGTCCTCAACGCTCAACAGCCCTGAAGAGAAAATTGTATTACATTGGAATATTCCAATCTTACCTCTAACTAAAACTACACATTCATTATGGAACAGATAATAGCAAGTTGTAGTTATTACAAGCTCTGTAACCAACTAAGTAATGAAACCACAAGCAATTAGTGCATAATATGGGCCTCATCAGTAATTCTAGGGTTAAAAACCCAAGAGTTGGAACTAAGATACATATGATTACAGGTTTGTAGTTAATTACACATAAATCATGGTATACATGATGAATATTACAAAATAAAATTGTTGCAAAAGTGTCTGGACTTTGGCTGCAAAGTGGCGTATGAGGTAAAGTTATTATATGCTCCAATTTGTATTTAAAAAAAAGTATTGTAGATAATGTTGTACATAACTTTTAAAATATTGAATGGAGAATCATTAGTAAAGTGTGTTACCATCTTGTATCAGTTACCTACATAATTTTACCAAACAATTTTATCATTATCAGAAGGAACAATCCTCTTATATCAAATGTAAAATGTTTAATCCCCTGTTCTAATTTGCCCTATATAGTTCCTTTTATTTGGCTTTTTACCAAAAATTGTTTTCACTGGAGAACATCTAAATAACATAACCTAGAAGGGTTGTCGAGGATCAAACTATCACTTTAATATTATCAAATGTCTAAAAGATCCACTATCTTATGATTTTTTACAAAATAAACACTTTAATTTCATGTAAATTATTTAAATTCTTTTTGCAGGAGAAAGAACCAAGTTTAAAAAAAAAGACCCCACACACACTCTACAGTGCTGGCTACACCCCTGACTGGTCAGGTAAATTTTTCAGCACCCAACTGGTGAAATACAGGTTTTTCTCAAGGTACTCCCATTTTCCATCTACAACAAATTCTTTAGCAGTGGTTCAACAGAAAACTCTGCCATACAGTCATCACTACTTGGTCCACTGATCCTGAATTATTTAGCAGTGGCTCAACAGAAAACTCTGCCATACAGTCATCACTACTGGGTCCACTGATCCTGAATTCTTTAGCAGTGGTTCAACAGAAAACTCTGCCATACAGTCATCACTACTGGGTCCACTGATCCTGAATTCTTTAGCAGTGATTCAGTGGAAAACTTTGCCATACAGTCATCACTACTGGGTCCACTGATCCTGAATTATTTAGCAGTGATTCAGTGGAAAACTTTGCCATACAGTCATCACTACTGGGTCAACTGATCCTGAATTTTTTTTTCAAAGAAGTGCATCTCAAAAAGAGTTCTATAGCATAATTTCCATTGCAAAAGGCTCTGTAATATAATGGCATATCCAAAGCACATAACTCTTGTATGTTTAAATTTTTCTTCTAGTGTATGAGAACAATGTTTTTTCATTGCTTGTTTCAACAGTCCATATGAACAGAAAACCAGTATATCTTTTTATGAAACACCACGAATACATGTTTCATTCTTCAGCTCCTTGAAGTATGTGATGGTTGAATGGGAAGTATGAAAGGAAGTCTTATCTTGGTGAGCCCATACCCCTTTTGGCCTTGTTACAAGATGGATATCCTTCTTGATTATGTTGCAGACTGTTGCCTGAGCATGTGATTGGCTTTTTCTTCTGCTGACCTTAGTGTTTGTGGATTCTCACCTGTTACAAGATGAAGCACTTTGCATACCACAACTAGGGTACAATTTGTTGAAGGTCTCTTTCTGGGTGGTCCAGGTGCACCAAGTTAATCCCTTTTATGTTGTTTATCTATGCCATTAAGTATAAGGGATGGCCCTCATTTGGAAATTGTAAATCTCCAATCTAAACATGTCTTTATGATTTGAGAATGTAAATATTTTGTGTCAGAAAGGGCTGTTACATATATTTCCCTCAAAGTGATCAACTTTTTTGGTGGATTCACAAAACCTGTGAAATACTAAACCATCAAAATTTAGTTTGATACATCCCATTCCACTGCAACTTCATATGAGCGATTGTTGTCACATGACTAATAAATTTGTATATTCAAAATAATTTTAATATAATGTACACAACCATTTGTAAACTTTATGTTTGGACCTGAAAACAAGAAATAAAAATACATAGAACATAATTCATGCATGTCTAATGGATACAAATCAATATCCAATACTTTACTTACCTTTCTTCTCGGCATATAACACAAGACTTAAATGTAAATTTTTTAACTGGATATTTCACATTAGGAAATGAGTCTAAATATTTTTATGAATATTCTTTCAATAATGCAATTAAAAAAAAGGTGCATACAATGGATTTTAGCAACTTTCAACAGTTGACACCAAACTGACTTTACGTTAGATATCCAATAGGCATCAATGAAGAAAATTACCTAATAGTAATAGGGATGCAGAATTAAACCAATAATCTATAATTATAAATATGTAAGCCCCAAGCGACACTAGTCATTTTATTATATATATTTAAGACCTTAGCATATACTATTTATAGCGATTACAGCCAAAGAATATCGCTAACAACGAGTGCACCCAACTGATGAACCAATCTAATAATTATAAGTTTTTAACTTAAATCATTGCTAACTCCTAGTTAGACTGGTACTGATAGTTGTAATGGTATATTAAATTAGCTATATTACATATCATGTTAACTTTTAGTTGCTAATGATAATTGTTTCTTTTTATGGATTTCAATAGACGATATCATTACGAAAATTGTTGACGTGTCAGAAATAAACATATAGAGTTTGGCTGTAAAAAACAAACAACAAAAAACTCGCATACCACGTCTCAACTTTTCGTGTTGATGCGGTGCTGAAAATGTCGGAGTGTGTGTTTATAAAACTTTCGGTATTTAACCAATACAATAAAGTAATGATCGATTGATAAAAAACAAAACCACAATCATTCGTATACGAAATCGATTAATCGAAATACTGACTACAGGTAGCCAAACGACATATTTACCAGAGCAAACATTTTTGTTGTTGTGCCGAACACGAATATAGTAACATGACGGAGAAAATATGTATCCAATCAAGTAACATACTATATTTCTTAGTAAGATACATATTTACGTGTGCTGTAAGTATAGTAAAATAAGTGATATATTAGAGTACGTCCATCATACTTTGCATAGCTCAAGAAATGCGTTGTTTATTTGCTTATTTTTGGACCGAAGAGTCATTAGTGTGAATGCTGTAATGGTTAAGCCTCACCCTTATACACTCTTATGTTCTTCACACATAATAAAAGTTAATCACATCTGAATTAATGCTATTTAATTTCACACACTTTGTCAACTTTACAGATATTGACTATATAACTTCTGTAAAGAGTACACAACTACTTAAGAAAGAAAAAAAAGTCTATTAATGCAAGTTCCATGTCTGTTAGTGTTAGCCTAACTAGTCGTACGTAATTCCATTGAATTTAAAATAGTGGCGTACACTGGCGTCAGCAAGGGTATGAATTACCGTGTTCTAGACAATATGGCACCAGTTTTTGTTTTTCTTATACTTTCTCCAACAGTAACCAACATAAGGGATGAGCTCTGTAATTCTTATAGAAGCACTGCCCCCCCCCCCCGGAGACTAGACACTTCCACCTACACTAGTAAGCTGATACTGTGATAGTGATAAAAACAACTCGACACACGTAGTTAAGAGAATTCATAACTTTGCGGTATAAAGTTTTATTTGAATTGCTGATGGACTCACTTATTTGCTTTTCAAAACCATTTCACTAAACTGTTTATGTACGAAATTGCTCGTGCGTTAATACTGTTGTTTACAGCGCCCCTAGTAACATATGAGTCACACAAAAACATCGTTAACAAAAAATCACCATCTTTAAAGCAGTTAATTTTATTAATTACTGTTGGGTTTTTCTACGCATCCTACATAGAAAAATAAGTGATTTCACCCAGTTTATTTGGTCATTTTTTACACCGACTATTGCAGCATCCAGAATATAAAATTACTTAATATGGCGCAATATGTGGGCCCAGTCCCCGAGTAGTGAACAGTATAAAAACAAGTTAGTAATTTTAGAGGTTTTACTTCACATATACAACATGGTAACAGAAGCGCCATTTTGGATTTAAGTGGAGCAGGGGTGGCTGTTTTTGGGCAGTCCCGTTCCCAAAATAAAACAATTATATTCAGCAGAGCAACTGCCACTCCCTGACCTACCTAACTGATGAAGGGTCTTCAGCTCCAAACATGTTTATTACACTGAAAATAGCCAAGTGTCGATATAAGAGTAATGCTCTGAAAACAGTAATGTAGTAATGGGTAACTAGTAAGGGTAGTGTAGTAATGGGTAACTAGTAAGGGTAGTGTAGTAATGGGTAACTAGTAAGGGATACATAGTAACTAGTAGGGGTAATATAGTATACATCTACCCCTACTAGTTACCCATGTAATGGGTAACTAGTAAGGGATACATAGTAACTAGTAGGGGTAATGTAGTAATGGGTAACTAGTAAGGGATACATAGTAACTAGTAGGGGTAATGTAGTAATGGGTAACTAGTAAGGGATACATAGTAACTAGTAGGGGTAATGTAGTAATGGGTAACTAGTAGGGGTAGTGTAGTAATGGGTAACTAGTAAGGGATACATAGTAACTAGTAGGGGTAATATAGTAATGGGTAACTAGTACGGGTAATGTAGTAATGGGTAACTAGTACGGGTAAATAGTGTAGTAATGGGTAACTAGTAAGGGATACATAGTAACTAGTAGGGGTGATGTAGTAATGGGTAACTCATAGGGGTAGTGTAGTAATGGGTAACTCATAGGGGTAGTGTAGTAATGGGTAACTAGTAGAGGTAATGTAATAGTGATGGTGTTTTTGTTCAGTTGTTTTATGTGACCATGTGTTAAGGATCTTATAACTAACAAAGAAACCCACAAGCAATTTGGTTCATAAATAGTTCAGAAAAATGTGTATAAGCCCTTTGGTAATTTAAGGATTAAGTGTTTTTTGTTTGCAAATGATTAACACAATTCAAAGAAAAAACTAGAACATAAAATATTTTACAACAACACTAGTTTAACCAAAAAACCTATCAGAAACCAAAGCCATATTTCTAATGTAATAATTAAAATTCAATCCCATCTAAATCAACAACTATTATCTAAAATAATCACTTTTACTGGTGTATCAAATCATTAAGTCCCCTAGAAACAATTTAACGCAAAGCTGTGATTTATGTTTTAAGATGGAACATATATTAATAATTCTTACTATTCCACAACACAGACATAAATCTTAGTTTTTAAAATAAACATGGGCCAAGAGCTAAGCCAGTAACAAAATGGATTTCTTAAACCTCATCATTTTCAACCTTCAAATCAAATTATACATTTTATATTTATGAACAAAAGGTTTCCAAAGAAATAATATTTCTTCAGTTATAAACTACAGCATGATCTGTGCAGGCAACTGTTAGAAAGAGAAGAACCATGGGGTCTGTTTGCTGGGGGGTAAAACTTGATGTTCTGGTGGTGAGTATGTTTCCAAATAATAGGCTGATATAGCAAATACAACAAATGTCTGGTTAACACGTTGTGTGCTATGGACAACACTGGGGGTGAAATGAACTTCTAGAGGGGAAATTTACTCTAGCAACCTACATAGTCCAAGCCTGACTGTGAGTTACATGACAGGTCACTGAGTCACAGCTGCTTCGAGACGTCTGACTATCCATTTTTACACAGTGAACAGAGGAATGTATGTGTAATTATTCTTTTTAAACTAGCTAGCTACTAATGTTTCTTCAAAGCCATGATCCGTCTAGCCAAAAACAGATGTGGAAAATTATGTATGCATATAGTTGTTACGATAAACACATTCTTACTGTAGAGTCATAAAAATTTGTTGTTGTTGTTTCAAAGAAAATTTAGTTATCCTGCAAACAATTTTGAAAGTTAAACATTCCTAATTGCTATATTAATCCTTTAAGTATTGTAAAAATAAAAACATTTAATTTCACCCTTTTTTCCAAAGAATGCTGTTTAATTGTGCCTATGTTCTAAATATCAAACACAATGCCATTCTCTTTACACTGTGTTCTTAGTAGCATTTGCGAGTATGTGAATTTCAACACTTTCTCTTTAAACTGTTATTGATCATACTTGCCAGTATGTGACTTAACACTCTGTCTAAATTGTGTCCTTAGTAATACTTGTCAGTATGACTTTCAAAATATTACACTGACATGCATTAACTTGAAAAAAAAATACAAATCAAGTTTTATATGTGATAAGAAAAAGATAAAGTCTGAGGTGAAACCCAATAACTTCAAAATAAACTTTTAAATAAGGTAACAACCAAGTATATTAAAGTGCTTCATAAAGTACCATCTGCAATGAAAATAATCTGTGAAAGTGCTTCTTTCCAAAAGTTGCTCTTGGTGCAAGTGCTTTTAACCACAATAACCATACAACCAACTTAATGCAAGCAGTTATAAATTTTACAATAGATTGCACCAATATACATAACATAGGTTATGTTACAATACACGCATTTAGGAAAAACACAACAAAAGTGAAAATGACATCACAGTAGTTGTTATACTCATCAAATTCATTCGTAGCACACCCTTCTTTCAATAGAAGAATGACAGAAAAGGTGATTTGAAGCATCAGTAGTTTTTAAGTGGATGATAACAAGTGTGCCTTCTTTCAGTATACAAGGATACATGTTTGAAATAATTTCTGACACAGCTCATCATTAGATACACAAAGTGGAGACGATTGTTTGCTTGCCCGTTTTGACTTCATGATGAATGATTCACAACATAACAACTTCCATATATCATCAACAAAGAAAAAGTAAAAAAGTTTTATTTATTATTAAAATAATTTATTGTCAATGTTAAAAAAAACACTTGAATATTCTATGCTAATTGCCCATGGATATCAAGGAATCTGAAATGAACATTTTCTAAGGCAGATATTTTGGTCAACACGATAACATGCACTTTAACATGTTAATGCTCCTTGTCATAAAGCACGTATGAACCATGTTTGTTTTCAAAGTGTCAAAACCAATGTTATTCCAGAAGAATATCCCTCCAAAACATAGCAGTCTTAAACATTTTTATATTCAAAGAGCTCAGTAACTTTCATCAAATACAGCATGAAAAATAATTCAAGTAATATCTTTTTAAGTTTTTTTCACCCTTTCAACTACATTTCATATATAAAACTGTAAGATAACAGAAAAGGCACATGAAGCTAGACTGAGGTGGTACAGGCATGTGGGAAACAAGAAGGAAAATACCCCAGTGAGAAGAATATTTGGGATGCCAGTTGAACGTAGACGGAGTAGAGGATGTCAAAACTAAGATGAAAAGATAGGACAGATCAAGAAATAAGAGACGTGGAGCATATATATATATATTATTGGAAAAGGACAACCTGAGTGGCCAGCCCCAAAACCAGATAGAACTAAGATGGAACGAAGAAGATATAAAAATGCACAATGTTAATGTTATTTCCAACAGGCACTTTTGATGGAAAATGTTTCCTATGCAACATGATTCCAAATTTTGGATATGGTCCAATAAAATAAATTTCATAATTAAAGATTTTTAAATCTAACGTACTAGAAGGTTTCTTACTGCTCATATCTTTAATTTTTAAGAATACAAAACAAATGAAAACTAAGTATTTTAAGAACTCAGTAAGTCACAAATGAATTGTGAAAGAGCACAAAATATAAAAATAGTGTTAAGTCAACCAGTCCATTGTGGTTACTGTTCATCCACAGAAATGTATCAGTTCCAGAAAATATGTCAAAAATTAAATAACATCTAAAGATTTCTTGCACTATTCTTCAATTAACCCTATGTGCATGGGTGGGGTTCAAAGTGCATAGAACATGACCTTTTACAGTGTCATTCAATATGGTTTTACATGTTTGATGTCAGAGTTATTAACTATTAACTTTATCCTAAATTCCAAATTTAGAGACAGTTCTTGATAGAGCAGAAATATCATATGTAATATATAAGGATACTGAAATACTGTAGATATGCATTTTGAGCGTTCTAGTGGTTATGCAAATACAACATCTAAACTGTATGGTAGACAGAAGACTTCAATTATTTTCATTTTTCACACGAACATCGACTTGTACTAAGACTCGTCAGAGTCTGAGTGAGACTGATATCATCAATTCACAGATGTATCTTGAGCAGAAATACTTGTCATGTAGAATAAATTTGTATATTTTACTAAAAGCTTACCTTATGTTATGTAGATACATGTAGTAAATCGGAAATTATATCAACTTTCCTTCTTCAATATGGGGTTGAACCCTATATATATGTTCAATTAATACTCTTACATAAAACAAAATATTTTATAACCCTGACTTTATGTGTGTGTGTTCTAGATACCTAGTTTTTATAAATACATATTATTACATGAATTTTTACAGAAACATAATCCTCTACCTACACAATAGACAACTATTTTACAATCATTTCAAAGTATAAAAGACAAAACTTATTTAAGTAAGAAACTGCACTAAACATGTTTTTTTTTTGTTTTATTAGCCAAAGCTATTTATCATTAAACTCACTACATTATGTAGCATTTACCTTTAGTAGCCAGATATTCAGCTTTTGCTATTACTTTAGCTTTTTCTGTGTGTGTTAGGAAGATACCAAGAACTTTACGAACAACATTTACAATATTTTTTGATTCCACATAACCTCTTCCTTGGGTGTCTGCTTCCAGAAACGTTTCTCGGAGAGCTGAAAAAAATTGTTTACATTAACACCAGTCACACAGATAAAACTTTTGCATGAACATAACCAAGTAAGAGACATGTCTGGAAGACCACCTGGCATACTATGGCAGGTCATTAACTAACAAAGACTGTATTTATGTTTTTAAAAAATTAGGAAAAGCTTTCATTTATCCACTTTTTTTGTGTGCGAAAAATTCAAACTACCACTATCAAATAAGTCTTGAACTTTATCAAGCAAACAAAGAATGTTTTATTAAGCCTAATGGATGAAATACTACATGTATTTGTAACACTACTTGGTAAATGCACGATACAGGTTTGTATACTATTAGTGATGAAGACTTCTCTTTAGGATTAGTCAGTGACACAAAGGTTACCCTTTTAATATAAAATGTAAGGTCATAAATAAACTCACAACTTGCCAGCACCTTCTATGAAATATTTTTTTTTCTTTTCAAAATCAGGGGTGACCTAAATGGGCCAAAGGTTCCTCTGTCACAAATAAGAACATATAATTTTTTCTCTATCTTCTCAGCTTTTTTTTTTTTCAAATACAAAGCTGACTTTTAGATGTTGGAAATAATAAAAGACCTATGAAAGTGCTCTATGCCACACAGTCATGAGCCAATGACAGGTGTTGGGGCTACATTAAGGGCATTTCCTGTTACCTTCAACATTCAGTCTCTGTCACATTATTTCTTGGAATTCTCTGTCTTGACATCAGCTGTGAATGAACATTACATTCCTACCATGTTTTAAAGTATGTGTAGGTTCTGTTGTTACACCCACAAGTTAACTTATAAAACTACACTTTAATAAACACTTCATTTTTCAATTATGGTCACATCTTTAGTGAACTTTACAATATACTAGAAAAATAAGATATTTTATGTAAGAATTAGAAAATTAATATCAGATTCTTAAGTGAGAGAAAATGGTATTTTTTTCAATTTCTAATGAATTTTGTGTGTTCATCTGCTTATTAATAAAATATATCAGGAAAACAAAGCATGGCTTCTTGACAGATCTACAAAGAAAGTTTTTGGAGTATACAGTATCTAATACTGCAATTTTATTATTTTGGGTGAAAGAATTAAACACAAAATTCCACATTTAATTTGTTCATTGAAAAACATAAAAAGTTCAAAGAAAAATTTTACCTACATCCATATAACTAACCACCAAACTAAGAGTTCAAAAACAAATCATCTAGTAAACCATTTCATTAATTTACAAGTCTAACACGTAAAAACATTTGGTTTAAGAACAAATCTGAATGTACAAACTTCCCATCTTAAACATATCAATCTCTTAATACTGATGTCTGAATTTTCAGTTCCTTAATTCCACTATTCAGATAGACCACGTAAAGGCAGATGTTTAAAGCCCTAATAATTTTAAACAGATGAATAAGTTTTTTTTATACAGACAGGGATCACATTGGCAATCTTCCAACTAAAAGAATTTTGTCAGTGGCAAAATACTTAAAAAGAATGACTGTTAAGTTGCCCACTAATTCCTTAAGCATGTACAATGTCTTAGGACAAATGTTGCCCACTAACTCCTTAAGCATGTACAATGTCTTAGGACAAATGTTGCCCACTAACTCCTTAAGCATGTACAATGTCTTAGGACAAATGTTGCCCACTAACTCCTTAAGCATGTACAATGTCTTAGGACAAATGTTGCCCACTAACTCCTTAAGCATGCTACAATGTCTTAGGACAAATGTTGCCCACTAACTCCTTAAGCATGTACAATGTCTTAGGACAAATGTTGCCCACTAACTCCTTAAGCATGTACAATGTCTTTTTTAGATATTTATTCACGTCTTAGATGGAGACAAGAAACTGTAAAGTGTACAAGAATGAATTCTGTGATTTTTAGGGATATGTTTAAATGAATAGATAAAGGAATTAGTTTCATTCGACCAAAGTTTAATGGTAAGGGAGAGATCTTTGTTTCATAAACCTCTAGATAGGTTTATCCTAAGACATTGTACATGCTTAAGGAGTTAGTGGGCAACATTTGTCCTAATACATTGTACATGCTTAAGGAGTTAGTGGGCAACATTTGTCCTAAGCCACACAAGGATTTCTATCTTATAACTTTAAAAACGTTTCTTGTACATTATTTATAACTATTCTGATCTAACAGGTGTAGTCATCACATTCAAAAGCACTGCAATAAAAGTACCTCTTTAATATATCTCATTCAATTACCTGTCCTTTCCACAATCTCCTGAATAGGTGTAAATTAAGTCCTATTTCAATGTTCTCTCTCTCTTCTAGATACAAATATGAAACTTTCAGTATACTTAGAGAATATTTTACTATAAAAACTTTTACAACCTAGTTTAACACTATCCGAAAAAAACCTACAGAGATTAGTATGAAAACTCAGAGTGACTAAATCGCTTGAAAAAAAAATTACATAACTAAAAGAAAATTGTATTCAGACATGACCTTAAAACATGAATCTATAATATATTACAATCCAAAAAAAAACTTAACCAACATATATAAAAAAAAATTAAATGAAGGAAGAATACCAACTGTAAAAACAATATTAATAAAATACAAAAATTTTAGCAAATAATTTAAAATTCTAGACGCAGAAGAACAGTTAAAAGATACGTTAAATGGCTCAACATACAAATCATGCTAATTGTCTCTTATGTTTATGTTTGTCAATTACCTTTACACTGGTCATGAAGGCCAAAGTAAAATGTTAACGATAAAAACTGCATTCCACACTTGTTTTACAGAAAAGAAGCCCATCAATTATCATTCTTCCAGATGTAACGTAATACATAAATAACATGTAAACCTTGGTAACTGATAACTTTACATCTGAAGATAATGTTTCAATTTTTTATGAAAGTTTCATTTATAAATTCAATTTAAAAAAATTCAAGCATTGCTCATTTCATTATTATACACTTTACAGTTTCTTGTCTCCATCAGACTTATCTTAAATTGACTTTCAAGAGAAATCTTTATAAAAAACAAAATAAACATTTAATACTGACTTCATAAGGTGATGTATGCAATAAAAAAAAGGTTAAAAGCAAGTTTTGTATTATGTTACATCAGGAGGAAAGAAAATGGATTTTCTTTCTCCAAAAAATAAAGTGTGGAAAATTTGCTTGTAATTTTATACTTAGGCCTTCCCAACTAGTGTTAATATAGATGACAAATGAAAATAGGAGGGCCTTTGTTCATTATTACAAGATGCCTGAGTATCTGGTGTTTTATTCTCATCTGTTTTTACTATGACAGACGTAATGTGGACTCGACTAGTGGATCTTTTACTGAAAGATTATATGATATATATCCTTGAACGAAGTTAGAACTATGCAAGCACTGGTAATATTCAAGATAGGAACAGTGAAGAGAAATATGACACCTTGGCCAGATAATACCTATCCTTGGATAACAAAGGAAACAAAAGAACAGATTTATTGGCTAACCTTCATTATCAACAAATCCATTAGAAGTGATGAATGCACCAGCAAACTTCATATTAGGAAATATCACACTGATTTTTCAGGGGAAAATAATAATTACCAACTGGCTAGTGTTATTTAAAAAAAAGGGAAATTATTTGAAGCTAAAAAAAATCAACAAAATACTTACACAAGTTTCATGTTATCACATATAGTCAGAATGTGTTTTGACAGGCAAGGTCATCTCTAAAAAATGTGTTTCTTTGGAAATGTTACATCTAATCTGGACAATGGTAATGCATTGAATTTTCAGAAAGCTTTTGATAAGATGCCACATAACAGACAATCAAAACTACAACTTTTGAGTCAAAATAAGCTGGTTAAATGGATTGAGAGTTAGTTGGGTGGTAAAGGCCAGGAAGTTGTTACAAGTTGGATTAAACCACAGTGAATTACTGTTAGAAGCAGCATACCTCAGGGTTCTGTTCCAGACCTTATGCAATTTCTTTTTGTTTTCATTAAAAACACTAATAAAAAGTAAAAAAAAAGTATTAAGTACAAAATGTTGAATTTCTAAGTCCCTTATCGGAATGTATGAACATTTTGTTCAGAAAAGGCTGTTAAATACCCTTCCCAAAATTAATCAATTCCAAGTGGAATTTCACTACATACAAAATGCAAAAAAAGTGTCAAAATATAGTTCTAATATATGCCAATTCACTGCCCCTTTATACCAGCTGTGGCTGTCAGTTGGCTTGCTGAATTACATATTTAAAATCATTTTAAGATAACGTACTCAACACTTTGTACATGTAGTATGGAATAAGATGATGGTGAAAAATGAGATAGCCTAAATGGGCCCATGTTTATTCCATAAGAATTAAATCATCAGGAATCAAAAGCTCAAACTTATGTATTTGATATAGAGAAACCTGTCCCATTTGACAGATCTTTTTATTATATCTCTAATCTAAAACTTTGAAAGAAGTATTATCTCATTACTTAAGATATGATCATTAACTTCTGATCGAAGCAAGCAACCTACATGGAGCAGAAATGAAAATTAACTCAGTAAAAAATAAATAAATATGGGTAGTTTACTATGACATTCTTATTTACAATGATTAAAATGTATTGGTTTATCAGCTGGGCAATCTTGCTGTTATCAATATATTTGGCTGTAACCCTAATAGTCTAAAGTGAGATATAAGCAAAACTAAAATATAAACAAGAATGAAATCCCATATGCATTTTAAATAATGAAATAACGACAATTATAGCATCAATTATTATCAGGGATGAAATTCATCAGAATTCAGTACCGTTTATTTATTTTTTGTCATTAATTCCAAACAGAATACATGTTCACTTCTTATTTAGAATCTGGTACCACATTATGTTAGTTTTTGTATTTCTTGGCAGTTCAATTTAATCATACACTGATGATACAGTGCATGAAGTGGTACTATTAGCTTACAGAAAACTTGAAACTCCATACACTGAAAGTGGACGTCTTGGTCAAAGTGAGTACTATACTCCTTAAAGTTAAAGGAGGTTTTCACCACTGATTATTATATATCTTTTAAAGTTTTTATATACAACTTTATGAACACTTAATTACACAATTTTAATTTTTTACTCCTAACTTTATATTTTTTCATCTGGTAAGCATGCCTGCTTATTTATATAGATTATTAAAATATAAAGTTTAAAAGTAAAACAAATCACACACAGTCCACTCACATGTACGTTGTACGTGTAATATTTATTTACTATTTTGATGCTGTTGTTCAAGTTGTTAATTGATAGGTCTACTCTTTTCTTTTAATAAGTCTTATGCTAGGCAAAGTTAAATAAACCACCAATTTATGATTCAACCCCGGCGTAACTAGTAACATGTAAACACTACCTTAGCCTAGTAATACTATTCTATTCTACTATTACTAACCTTAACAATAACACTAATTCTAATAGTAACAGTATTTTGAGTAACAAATCAAAGGCAACGTAACGACGTGATAACTGATATTAATACATATATATATATTTGAATTTGCTACATATTCACATAATATCAACATTTACTTAGTTTACTGTTTTTTCCTGTTAAATAAATATCCGTAAAACAGAGTAACATAAATTTTACACACAACCAACGTACCTATTTTCCAGCAACTACATGCAAGATGCCACTAGAGTTTTGACTAGAATTATTGGATTTTCTTCACGTCTGGTATTCCTTCAATATTGCTGCTGCCCTCTATTAACTTAACGTGAGCTTGTACAACGTAAAATGCTTTTTTTAGACAGGCAAAAGTTAATCGAAAGCTCGTTAGATGACACTTTTAAAAACCATAACCCATTTGCGAGCAAACTAACAGAAGTCTTTCTATTAAATGTTATTTTAATTATACATTATGTAGACATTCTTCATATTACACAAATCACTTCAATTGTAAAAATAAAAATTGACTAGGTTTCTTTGTGACAAAATCAAACTAAATATGTAAACATCCTAATTAGAAATCAGCGCTTGAATTATTATAAGAGAGTCTCTTGCGCTGAAGACTTAAAATTGAAATGATGATTTTTCAACGTAAGATAGAATGTACCCAAGAGTAAGGAAAAATGTTGTGTTTGTAAGTATAATGATGATAACATTTACAATCGCATTAGAAGCCACAAAAAATCCCCATACTTTAACTTGGTGCTGTATTATACAGTTATTTTTGCACACACAATAGATTTGGAAATACTACACAGTAGAGGCAAATAAAACTTAGGAAATATTTACTGATAAAGTGATTTTTACAACCTAGTTGTTATTTATGAAGATACTAGTATTTATCTCATATTAGAAATGATTGAGGAAACACTAAGAAAAATAATAAAAAGCTAATAGCATGGGAGCATTTGTCGCCCCTTTATCGTGTGAAAATGAACTGCAACAGAGTACAGTCACGTGATAAAAGTTTATATTATAACTGACTGTTCTCCAACCAATAAGGAATTGCCAAACCAGTGTAAAATCCACATATATAGTTAGTCATACAATGCCCAGTAGCAGTAGTAGTGATCCAGGCAGGGCTCATAGGATTAAACTTCTACATAAGAAGCGTGTAGAAATCAATATTTTGTTTGGTCAAGAATAATCCATCCCAAAAAATTGCGGCAAGATCCTTTGTTTCAATAGGAGCTGAATGAAGATTCTGAATAAGGTATTCTCCTTATGTTATGTTACAGGATAAGTTCTTTACGAAATAGTTAACAGTCTAATACAAATCTTGCACCTGGCCATGCTGTAAATATAGTTTTGAATGTTATCTCGAGAAAAAGTGTGATGTGCATTGGCATGAAGTAGTCTCAATGAAGGTATTGCTGCCCCAAAACTTCTACTGAGAAGAGGTAGCCAAACTAAAAGGTTGAATGAACATTGGATCACAACCAATGGAATGAGCAAAGCTGAAGATATGTCCTCTTTACAGATGAATCACGTTTGAATTTTCAACAATAAATGACACTTTACTCAATGGTGAAGAGGAGGACAGTATCATAGTCGATGAAGAACATTTATAGTGAATCATAGTGAGAGATCAATAAAAGTTTGGGATTAAATCTCAGCCAACAATGTTGCTAATATAAACAAAACTGATGGAACCTGACTGCTTACAACTACAGCAGGTTTTGGTCCAGAGACACGACTCATCAGACAGGGATTCATATTCCAGCAAGGCAATGATCTCAAACATATAGCAAACGTGGGTAACGATATATTCAGAGAAAAAGAAGTCAATGGAACATTAAACACTGCTTGTCCTGCTCAAGGTTCCAATATAAACATTTCGGGAATGTATAAGCTTATGTAAAATCTTAGAAGGTCAAAAGGCGACAAAACGACTTGGTTGAAGTGTGTGAAGCACTTGTTTGCTTGTCGTTAAGAGCAAAGCTGCACAATGGACTACCTGTGATTTGAGCACTATGAAAAATATAGGACATCGGGAATAATACGTCACATTCATACATAATATATATTGTGTGCCAGCATGGAAACAAGATATAAAGCTGTGTGTAAAGCAAAGAGCTCGCATTCAAAATTCCATTGCAATTTTCAACTTTCTTGCTTTTCTTTTGCATTTTCAGTGATAATGCTTTATATCAAATTTACCATCTAGTCGACATTACTCAGTGTTTGTGTCTCCTGTATTTGTATTACTTGTATGTTCCTATAATTATTTCTAAATTTCATATTCAGAGAACTTCGCAATTTTTCTGAAGCTCTTATTCATACTAAATACAATTGACTTCGTATGCTAATTGAGCTTCATGTGTTGCTTGCCGCATGTACAGTGTAGACACAGAAACTAATTATTGTTTCATGGGATAGTTGTATTGTATCCAACTTTAACTTATGTATGTGGGACTCCTCTATGAAGTCTTATGGAGTATATATATATATATATATATTCAGAAAGTAAGAGCAGTACTGGTGCTTTTAAGAAAGATTTGTTTCAGTCTTCGAAGAATCAAGACCTGCTGTAAAGTCTTATGCCTATTCTTCTCCAAGTGTTTGACTTTCTGATTGTGTATGTTCAATCTTAATTTCAAGCAAAGCTCATTTTAATTTTTGTTTATTTAAATATTTAACTTAGCTTTTTATTTAAACACAAATTATCAATTTATTTCAATTTCAATTCTACAATGTAATAGTTCTCCATTAATTAGCCTGATCAGAATTCATCCGCCTCCTGTTTCTTTGAAAATAAAGCATTCATTTTTATTCAACTTCATGCCATGTACTGCCTTTTTCTTTTTTGCATGCAACAAATCATCTCACCTGCCCTTTTTTCTGTGTGAAACAACGCAACATATAACTTCACCTATCCTTCTCCAAACTAGGTCCACGAATTTACTATTATTTTGAAAGTCAGATTACTGTGTACTTTGTTTACCTTTCGAAAATCACAGCTTACCATATTCAAGACAAAAGTTTGATGCCATCAATCGGGATCTAGTTTTTGTGGATGTATTGTTCGTTTTGTCTTCAATTCCTCTAAACTATGTTTATCTTGTGTTACGAATTTGATGACAATGGTGGAAAGCTGCTGAGAAAGGTAAATTACCTTAGATAGGGTGAGACCACTGGGAAAGCCTGAACAGTGAATCACGTAGATGACCATCCATTGCTTCTGAAGCCCAAGATTGGGGGATCTCAGGAAGCAGCAGATGGTCAGTACTCGTCAGCTTGATCATACTCACTTCCTAACTGTGTAGTCATCATTACAATCTACGTACGATGTACTACGAGTTAGCCAGAAGCCTTCCCGTGAAGAATTATTATACGCATATTATGTTTGCCATTGTCATTAATATTCTAGATATTCTAGCCATCGTCATTAATATTTTAGGTATTTTAGCCATCGTCAACGGCTTATCAGCCATCAAAATTCTAGATCCTCTACTTATCACCATACACTATTTTCAATGATCATAATCGAGGACTAACGCAAGCTATTTATAAAATATTTCACCTAATAAATCCTCCCAATAGCTTGGATAGCGAATGTCACAACTCACTTTTAATTTTACAATCATATTGGTTGTTGATACTTATCACAGCCAGTGATGGTCAGTATGCTGTGTCTGTGCATCTGAGTGTGTTAGTTGCTTGAATGGTGTCTTCTCGTCCTCTGACTTTTCAGACAGCTAGGGAATGTTCAATTTCGTTCTCCTCCTCTTCCTCTCCTACCAAGTCAGAGTAGCAACTGATGGTGCGATCATCTACATCTTCTACTCGTCCTGGTTAATCCATTGTTACAGAAGCACAGTTTCAACTTACCAATGTGTTTAGAAGGTTGAATGTTGTAGTTTGGGTCTCTCCATTACAGTCATATCTAAATGGTTTCTGTAGTGTTGGAGTATACCAGAGCCACGCTCTTTCTCCTCCATCGAACTAACATCATTTCACAATTCTTCATACACCCTCTACTATCTCTTAGCCACGTGATCCATTTGTTGACGTGTGAACTCATGCACAATAGCTATTGTGGATCGTATATTTGCCACATTTTCTTATGGATGTTCTAGCAACTCTAAAACTAGAAGTAGACCATATACATGATCTATTGGCATAACGTTTCATTTAACATTAGCATGTTTAAAGAACTGCTGATACACTACAACTCTGTTGTATGGTATTCCATAATTACATGTGGTAGTTGTTCATCCCAGTCAGTTTGATATAAGCTTACAAATTAAAACTTGAAATTTAGACAGTTTGCTCAGCCAGACCATCAGATTGGAGTTGACAAAGTGAAGTACAAATCTTCAAGACACTCAGTACTTCACACAACTCGCCAAATGGCTAACCGTTGAATGCTGATCCTTGATCAGAATGGATCTCCTCTGGCTTCTATGATGTGAGCAAACATATAAGCCAGTCTGCTTAGTGGAGTACTTGGTGATGTTGTAATGATTACTATGAACAATTTTGGGGAGGGGTCCAAAAATATCCAGTGCTATTCTTTGAAATTAACACTGAAATTTGCCGATTGGGTTTTCCTTGATGTGCATATTTTTTCTCTCTCAACAACATAGACATTTGCTCTACACATCTGCAGGAATCGGCCAGAAAAAGCCATTGCCATGGGTTAGCCAATGTCCTCCAATTCATATATTATGTAATCTTTGGAGAATTTGGAGCTGAGAAATGTAAAAATCCCTAGCCTATAACAGCACTACGTCCAGCATAGCAATTGTGTGATTCTATTCCAAATTCATTGAACTGCAATAGTTGAACTTTATGTTGTTGCATGGCTACTAGTGCCCCAACTAGGTCTGAGTTCTCTAATTGCTCTTGTTTGTAAGATATAAGTATTTTGCTTACATATGCTATAGCACACTATACATCAACCTGTATTCGTGTTAGCACTGTTCACATTCCACTGTCACTGGCATTTGTAGCCAGGATGAATGGAACATCTATTCTTAGATAAGTTAGTACTAGTCTATGAACCCAGACACGAATTAGCAATGAAATGGTCTTGACAGTCCTCAATCCATGTGTTATCTTTTATATAATAAAAGTGATGCTGATATTGTTAAAAGGTTGGCCACAAAGTATCTAGGATATGATGCAAAACCAAAGAAGCTTTGGAGCTCCTTCTTAACTGGATCTGTAAACTAAACATTCCACCCCTATTCAGTATATTTTAAATAAACTCTACACTCATTCACATGATGCAATATTTATATTTATATGCAAACTATAGATTTTACACAATCTTTTTTATACTGGACAAACTCTTTCTACAAAATAATGATAATAGAAAACTATTTAAACTTACAAAACATAAAACTACAGGAAACAAAGTACGTCACAGAAAATTGAACGATCAGTGAGTACCTGCAACAACTTTAGCCAAACATTAGTAGCCACAGCAACCTTACCCCAAAGTAGATAGCTACAACAATCTTGCCAAAGAATGGATAACCACAACAACCTTACCCAAGAATGGACATCCATAACAACCTTATCTAACGAGAAAAGAACTATCGCTAAGCTTCAATGGCTTGTTATAAAATAATATGCATGCAATATCACAAGAGTCAGTAATGAAGAGAAATACAGAGATTTAGTACATTATATTTAAACAATTTTGGAACTTCACCACGTCGTTATAGTCCATGTCTCCACGTTCTTTCATGCTCCGTCTGAGACCGTGCATCTTGACAATAGCCCTGCAGCCTATTATCCATTGTAAAAGGCTTCGTCGTAAAATTTGCATGCTTAAAGGACAAAATTTTTGTCTTTTACGGTTCTGTAATCCATCTAGTGTACGAGAACGACAGTTTCCCAGTACCTTACCCGTTTCAATAGACTGATCACACAGAAATCCATGGGAACTGCATCCGGCTGCTTCAGGTATTAGACCGTTGAACTAAAAGTATGACTGGAATACTTATCTTGGTGAACACATTCCTGTTTACGTCGTTTCCAGAAAAAGATATTTCATGATTATGTTGAGTACTGTTTCCCTGCGATACGTGAACAGCTTTTATCAGCGACCTTTGTGTTCCTGGATTCTAAACTGTTACAAGATGCTTACCACGGCGGGAGCGACTTGTTGCAGGCCTCTTTTTGGATGGTCCTGACCCCCCAAGTTCATCCGTATTCCTTTGTGTTCCAATGTCATTAAGTACAAGAAATACCCCCATCTTGGAAATTCGACTGTAGTTGTTTCGTGACTTGCTGATTTGATTATTCAAAATTGTTTTGATATAACTCTGAATAACATCAAGTCACCAATGTAGAGAAATATAACATCAAGTCACCAATGTTGAAAAATATAACATCAAGTCACCAATGTAGAGAAATATAACACCAAGTCACCAATGTTGAAAAATATAACATCAAGTCACCAATATAGAGAAATATAATATCAAGTCACCAATGTAGAAAAAATATAACATCAAGTCACCAATGTAGAAAAAATATAACATCAAGTCACCAATGTTGAAAAATATAACATCAAGTCACCAATGTAGAGAAATATAACACCAAGTCACCAATGTAGAGAAATATAACATCAAGTCACCAATGTAGAGAAATATAATATCAAGTCACCAATGGAGGAAATTATAACATCAAGTCACCAATGTAGAAAAATATAACATCAAGTCACCAATGTTGAAAAATATAACATCAAGTCACCAATGTTGAAAAATATAACATCAAGTCACCAATGTAGAAAAAATATAACATCAAGTCACCAATGTAGAAAAATATAACATCAAGTCACCAATGTTGAAAAATATAACATCAAG
>NW_013668793.1:45897-50035 GCF_000517525.1 Limulus polyphemus
GTCACCAATGTTGAAAAATATAACATCAAGTCACCAATGTGGAAAAATATAACATCAAGTCACCAATGTAGAAAAAATATAACATCAAGTCACCAATGTAGAAAAATATAACATCAAGTCACCAATGTTGAAAAATATAACATCAAGTCACCAATGTTGAAAAATATAACATCAAGTCACCAATGTTGAAAAATATAACATCAAGTCACCAATGGAGGAAATTATAACATTAAGTCAGTAATGGAGAAAAAAAAAATAACACCTTAATATGCACAAAAAAAGCATCATTAACAGTGATATTATAAGTTTGTCTTAATTATGGCAAGTAGAGCCAAGTACAAAAAAACATAAAAAATGAAGTTCACTAGCAAATCGCTAGGTTCTATATATAATATTGGAACCTCTATAGAATATTTACAAAAGAAGCAAAGAATATATAACAATTTGTCTCACAATTCTAATAAATGTAATAAAAAGTATGACTTGTATTACAAAGATTGTAGGAGGAGCCTTTGGTGACACTCCCCCCCCCCCTCCTTTTATGACTGTTTTCACGGTACATGATTGTAGCATAAAGCGTTATGGGTCAAATTTCTACATCACGACAAGAGTGTAGAATGAAGTGTTAAGTGTCTCCAGTAGAAGTCCTTGAAAACCCGTGTTGTACAACCCTTAACGCATGACTAATCATGTACTTTAAACAGGTTTTGGTCGTATTTATCTTTCGGTTCTATACCAAGCAGATGTAAGACAAGTCTAATTCAAAGATTGAGAACAAGGTGTTTGTTCCTGACCCCCTGTGGATGTATATTGTCTTGAAAGACAGGCCATTTCCAATTCACATGGAACTTAAGGATTATTAACTTTTGGGATTCCAAACTTACTTATTTTTTTATTACAGTATACCATGTAATATCCAACACCCTTCCCAACCACTGGACGGTTGGTTGATGTGCCCACAATACGAATCTGAGAATTCACAGTTCGTGACCCATTGTCGCAAAAACACGCCTCCGCACGTTTGGGTTGTATTGTAAGGGTAAGGATCAAATCCCACTATTCCATCAGACAAGAGTAGCCCAAGAATTGGCAGTGCTTGCTATTTATTAGTTTCTTCCGTCTAGACTGTCAATTCTAAATTAGGAACGGTTATGCGCAGATAGATCTTTATAGATAGAAATTTTTAAACATATAAACTAGAAGAGGTGAATATAAAAAGGATTCATTCTTCTTATGATCAAGTTAATAAGTAATTTTCAATTTGTCTGTGGCATGAATCACAAAGCAAAATTTTAAACTATCAATTCCATGCTCAAACGGGCATTTCTAAGATCCAGTACATTTCTGCTCCATTAATTAATGACGGCCACACATCCTCACTTGCGGACGCGTTTCGTCAAGTCTCTCTCTCTCACTGCTTTAAATCAGATTTAGGTTCCAGCAAGGAAAGGGGTAAAGACAAAATGTACCCAGAGCTGTATCAGTATAATTTACATAATACTCTCATCTGGTATCAACCACCCAGGGCCATCTACTAAAGCTGATTTGCATAAGAGAGGCTGTCAAGACCAGGGGTTGATGCCCTGCCATCGGTTTCTGCTTACTCTGCTGTCAGACACACAGACGAGTGATTTGTGGAAAGGACGTAGCGAAATTGTCTGAAGACAGAGGCAAAGTGGTTAACATTCTTTTAAAAGACTTCAAAATCCCAAAAGTTGACGACAAATGAAAAATTCTACTTTGACCATCGCCTCTTTTCTGGTTGCTGTCATGTTCGTAAATTTGATTTCCCAGGAGGAGATTCCGTGCTAAAGGAAACAACGACTAGATATCGTTTAGAGCCTCAATTACACAGATTTGTATAAGAGGGGGAGAGAGACCCTTTGATAGAGGTGATTCTAATATCCCTTATGTAAAGCATTTGGATAATACACACACAAATCAGCTGAATGAACTTTACGGTTCTCGTAGTAATCAAGTCTAATAATTATATTAACCAAGGTCAAAACAACATGCCACTACTCGTCTGTTCGTGTGTCTTCCATTGGAAATATCATTCTTAATATAATCACCAGATGTCGCAATCGGCAGCAAGGTAACGTGTACGAGAGTCGCAATTCGCGCAGTGGAAATTGGAGTTTGTGCAACACGATACAAATTTAAAATAAAATTATGTATAAAAAAATCATAAAATCCATGGAACCAGTAGGGCACAGACTTTCAGAGAAAAGCTTCTTTGTTTCATCTAGTTCGTGGAACACTGCGTCAAAGTTATAACGCAAGCCTGGCTAATCTACTGTTAAATATGTCACAGACATGTTCTGAAGAACAAGGTGGAAATAATATCTAAAATGTGTACGGTCAGGTTTAGTAGTGCAATGTTATAAAAACAAACATGATTGATGAAATAGACAAGAAACAACTTAGATAGTCGTAATTATAGCGATATGACGTGAGGCAGCCCACGTGTGTATTGGATGACAGAAGCATATACTTGGATTCATTCAGCTTTCATCTGACACTTAGCACTTTCTTTTAATCACTAATATTGCCAGTTCATGACAGTTCATGGTGTCTCATCTTTTAATAGCAATATATTTCCTAATTTATTGTATTGCTTATAATTTTCTTATATATATATATATATATATTAATTCTAGACTCTGCTTACATATTTGGCGTTTTGCTCCTTTGAAACTATCCCACGGGCGCTCAGCAATAAGTATGAGAGCCTATAACGCTAAAATTTAGGTTTCGACACCCACGGTTGGCAGACCACAGATAGCCCCTTGTATAGCTAGGCACTTAACAACAAACAGACTCTTTGAGATCAAGACAATTAGCTCCTGTTAGTTGGGAAAGCTAACACTGGTAGACTTAGTTGGATCGTAATGTAGTTAAGCATTAATTTGCTTTAACGACCTAAGGAGAAAAAAAAACCCTCAAAAAATAGATTTAAAGAACTAATTTTATTAAAGTTGGGACAAGTTTGTTTTCTAGCACAAAATTGCTTTATGGACTATCTGTGCTGTATCCACCGCGTAGATCAGACCTCGAATTTTAGCCTTATAAATTCTCAAGCTTACTACCGAACCATCTGAACTACGATATAAGATATGTTTGTTTTATAATAAAATAAAATGCAAAAAAGTGTGTATTTGTTAGAAACTAATCAAGTAAGTAAAGACAGAAGAACAATTAAAATCGGAGTGACTCGTTTGTTCAAAAGTTTCCAGTTTCAGGTTAACATTTTAACCATGACTTAGATAATAAACCAGAATTATTATGTATATATATATCATAAATAATGTTGAAAAGTCAACTGAAAGCAAATCTTATGTGAATTTTAAATGGAGAAATATTACTATATATACATGTAGATAGTTCGGAAATAATGTAAATATAATCGGAGAGTATATGCCGCTTTTCAGCTATCCAGAGCGTCCAAAAGTCGTAAACCGGCGAATAGCCAAAACCAAGATTTCTTATTTTCGTTCATCATCTTTCTTCAAAAAGGCCTAGCACCTACCTAGTTCTAGCAGTAACTATAATTTTATCATCATTTGATAGAGCAAAACAGTATTCACGATCCGCGTCACCTATTTCTTTAATATTGTATAACATAGCAACCCACGTACGTCATCTTATATTCTGTGCAATATTTGAGAAAAAAAATAAAATTACAATTCTAGTGTAAACGATCTGGTTTTCCTTTAAAAAGCTTAAGTACAGGGTGAAACAGGAATTACCAGCCAATAATTGAATAATAGATGAACATTAGATGACTGTAACATGTAAAATACTCAATGCTTTGTACACTATGCAATCGGTGTCTTTAGGGAGCCAATCCCTATATTATGTATGAAGTGAAGGAGTGAAAAAGTCAATACATATACAGGTCATCAGAAGATAGATATGAAGAGCTACCTGGCATAGTCGCTCTATCTTCGATGTATATGCCACTTTTCAGCTATCCAAGAGCATTCCCCAAGTCGAAAACCAGTGAATAGCCAAAACAGATTTTTTTTTTCATTCATTATTATCTAGTTCTAGCAGTAATTATAATTTTTATCATCATTTCATAGAGGCCAGGCATGGCCTGGTGGTTAGGAAGTTCGACTCTCAATCTGGGGGTCGC
>NW_013668793.1:51035-56357 GCF_000517525.1 Limulus polyphemus
TACAATGAGTAATTGTAACTAAATGATCAGTATATCATTAGGATAATACAATATTATAGAAAATACAAAAGGAAAGCAAACAAGTTGTATAATGAAATGACATTTAAAAAAGAGCAGTACATCTTTTTTATGCTACTACAAGTTAATCGATGTATGATTGTTAAATGTTGTACTGAATGTTTTGTATTACTCCACATAGTTTGGTTGCCGTTTAACTTTCCAAATTTCCGTATAAGTCCATACAGCCTTAATAATATTCACAGTGGGACTGTACAGGATGAGCCATGATTGTGTGTGTTCCATCAACCATTTTTTCCCCTGGTATTCTTTTTCCACATTTGCTGCATATCGATGATTACTGTCTTGCTGGAAGATGAATTATTGCCCAACATAATTTATTCAATAAGGAATGACATGATGAATAAAACCTGCTTGTACCTGCCAGCAGTCAGGATGCCATTAATTTTATGTAGATCTCCAATACCAGTGGCTGAGATGCAGCTTACACTTGTATTGGTTCCACAGCATACTTCACGGGATGATATTCTCATCTCTACCATTGAACAAAGTATCGTTGATTATAGTAGCCAAACAATTTGGATTTGGATTCATCTGTAAAGATATCCCTCCTCTAGCTTTGCTCATCCTATTTTTGAATTCTGATGCCCATTTTAGTTTTATGGTTTTGTTATCTCTCCTGAGTAGCTACATCACTCATCTCATTGCTTGCTAATGCTCTGGAGTTAACATTCACTCCTGTATTTATACCTAGGTCATTAGAAACATCTATCTTGAGTTCCTTGACATCTTTTTTTAGACAATTTAGTTTTTATGTCGACTGCTTTTATTATCAACAGGAGTAGTTTAACTTACCCACTTCGAAATTCTCAGATAGCTCCCACTGAAACTTTGCATCAGTCTGTCACTTTGACTGTTCTGCACCAACCAGAACTTTGATTTCTACACGTTTGTTATGTGCCATTTTTGTTCAGGTAGGTACGTGTACACGTACCACACTACTGCTGGGAATAGTATGATTGACTATACTTTTAAAGGCATTATGTTGATGTGACACTGTCTAATTAGGTGCATGACAGCCAGTCACAATGTAAACTATTAACATGTGACTATTCAGGTGCTATTCATTTTCAGACAATACGGGGGTGGGGGTGGTGAGAAATCCTGAAATATTTGCATTTAATACTCATTTTGTTTCCATACTTTTTCCAATACAGTATAATACTTCTTTAGCTAAATCTGAATAAACTAAACACAGTGTATAAAGATTTACAAACATTCAGATCATACTCTCGTACTCAATATACTCTATTATATGAAAGAACAGAAACGCAATTGTATCCAAGGTTCGCAGGTATTAAAATTAATTTAACTTTTTGGTAAAGTTATAAGAAGATGTTATATTTCATCATGAATCAGTTCCACGACCTACCTTCCTCCAAGTGTGTTGGGAAGAAAACTCGGTTGTTGACCTAAGTATAGAAATATATATATGTATAATGATATACAATCAAAGACTTCTTCTCATTAAAACTGTTCATTAAATATAGTTAAAACTCAGAGATATTATTTTTACTCATCGAGGCCAGTGTCGTGATGATTTGACATAAGCTGTTGTAAAACACAACAAATAATAAATAATGTTTAAATGCAAGCATAAATTCAATAGCAATAAAGAAAAGTCTAACAGAGCTATATAAATTTATAGAAATAAAAAACATTGTGTAAGAGCAACATTCTAGGGTTGACACATATGGGATCGTGCGCGCTGTTTTCGAGCTATATGTTTTTTTTTTATGGAAGACTAATGGCGTCCCCTGAAAAATTTACCAAACAAGGCTATTTGCCACAGACAGCAGTAGGGGCGTGAAGTGGACCACTCCCTTTTTCCATACGGGCTCGAGAACAGTATAGGCATACTGGTTGAAAAAAAAAATTATATATATACCACATGGCTCACTAATCCAGGACTAGTAGATTCGTGAAGAATATGAACAGCTTTACAACTACATCTCCAAACATATGAACTAAAACTGAAGAATGTGATTAAAACGTAGTTCTGTTTTGTATTTAGCTATCTCCTGAGCTGTATATATATATATATATATTGAGTTCCTAGAGCGCTTTTCCATAAGATTCATTCCTCAATATTTTAAGGGTTTATTCTATTACAATCTCAATACGGTGAGACCTTGTTTTGTGTCCACCGTTACTGTGAAACTATATTATTTTCCTACGTGATATTGTTACTATTTGTTCTCATGCCCTAGAAACTATATTATTTTCCTACGTGATATTGTTACTATTTGTTCTCATGCCCTAGAAACTGTATTATTTTGCTACGTGATAATTTTACTATTTGTTCTCATGCCCTAGAAACTATATTATTTTGCTACGTGATAATTTTACTATTTGTTCTCATGCCCTAGAAACTATATTATTTTCCTACGTGATATTGTTACTATTTGTTCTCATGCCATAGAAACTATATTATTTTGCTACGTGATATTGTTACTATTTGTTCTCATGCCCTAGAAACTATATTATTTTGCTACGTGATATTGTTACTATTTGTTCTCATGCCCTCGAAACTATATTATTTTCCTACGTGATATTGTTACTATTTGTTCTCATGCCCTAGAAACTATATTATTTTCCTACGTGATATTGTTACTATGTGTTCTCATTCCCTAGAGCAGCTGTAAATATTTGTATTTGTTTATTTACTCTTTTGTACCCCAGTAGCTCTGCGATAAGCTGAAACATAAAGCGTTTATTCGAGGTTCGATCCCTGTGGAGGGTATACACAGATAGCCCACTGTGCGTTTTTGTGCTTAAAAAACAATCAAACAGTTATTTATTTCGTCAGTGGAAAATAATTCACTTCGATGTACTAATAACTAATCATTTGTACACCGTTTTGTGACACAATTTCTTCAACTTTTGTTACATTTTAAAGTTTTTTTTTTAATATTGTTATTATTGTCTCGTCGATGCTTTAGTTCCTTTATCTTGTTGACAGGCTTTTAAAACGTTACCCACAATTCCTATTCCTTAATAATCTTTCCATCCAGTGAACTGTTACATCTTTTGGACACAACGTGATTCCACTGTTCTAGTTCTATAGCTTTATGAAAGTCTTTTGATTTCATTCATCTTCTCCTGGATTGATATTTGCCAGGAGTTTTCACACTATATTGTCTGGAATAACTGTTGCTACAAAAATGGCCACGTTTTAACTCAAAACAATCGTATCACAACAGTTAAAGTTCATAAACCAATATCAGTATTATAGCTGTGTTTCACAAGGAACAATAAAATAACGTTTTGTGTAATACTACACCACGAATCACAAGCATGTCATAACATAAATGAAGTTACATTGTTATTTAAACATTCATTAAAACGATTATTGTAAGTATACACTACAGTGGTAAGTTTCTTACAACAGTATTTCACGACAAACAATATTAGAAAAATACTTCATCAAGATAAACAGATAAATAAATAACAATAAAAAAGTTCCAAAAAAAGAACCAATGTGAAAAAAATACATTTTTTTTTAAAGTGAAAACCATATATTCCAGGCAGATTGGTACAAACAACAAAGAGCCCCCCCTAAAACAACAACAACAACAAATATCAAACAATGTATTCTAGGTAAATCTGTGCATCGAGATGAGTCGTAAATTAAGTAAAATTCAAATGTTTTTTTTCTAATTATAAAGTTTTCTTCTTAAAGTTTTATAAGCTTCGTGTTCTTAAATACAATTTGGATTTTATCTCTCATGTACAAATACATCTTGTACAAATACACCCTGTTTTCAGAGAGCCCTGATGAGGGAATAAGTGTATTCTGAAAAGTTCAACTCTTGTGAATGAAATGGTTTTTGTCTTAACTGTCGTTTCCGTCTTCATTTGCTGACTCTGCTTCCTCCCTCCCTCGTGAATCTAGCACCCGATGTAAGGCAATATCGCCATTATCTTAAAGTTTTTAATCAGTTTGTGCTGGTCAACATCCAAACAGCTGAGATCAAGATATCAGTATAATAGTCATATCGATAAGGTAAAATAGAGCCTTTAAAATGTAAATGTTACACACAACTTTATTAGATCATAAAAGTAACATTGTAAGAAGCTATTCTTGCAGTTTCGTTCTATGTTTGTGAAAAATAAACAAACTATGAACTGGGAATTAACCTAAGAATGTTCAAAATAGGTTGTCTGCAAAGTATTCTGTAAGATTCGAAACCAAATATTTTATTTAAAATACAACAAATTCAAAAAAAGATTTTAAGTTGAATTAACGTAATGTTAATACACAAGCCAGATACCTCATACCAAGGTACATTGATAAAGCTATTAATCTAAAATCATCTACTAAAGTTGAATACAATGAATAAACAAATACTGTCGACAATTTAATACATTTTTTTTTTAATTTTAAACGAAACTGATATATGGTCTTGCCAAAATAACAGAACAATGTGGAAATCCAAACATCGTGTGGTTAATATAGAGCAGGCTTCCCTTAGTGAACTAAAAACTCAATATTAAACATGCATATATTATGTTGACAATATATCTAACGACTACTAACCTCAGCTTCCATGATCTCCAAGCGCGCGTGGTCCCCGAGGTTCACGATTTCTACTATTCTTGTTTAACGTTGTTGTCCTAATCAAGGTCTCCGATAGGTGTCGCACAAGTCGTGCCAGTGATTCATACATAAATTCTGAGATCCAAATATAGTCACACAATCACGAGCGGGTTATTTAAATCGTCATAAACCAGAGGATCATAGTTTTAATAACAGAGAGGGCACGGTTGTTTGTCTTTTTGATTTAGAGAAGGCTTTTGATATAATCTGGCACTCGGGTCTAAGGTCCCGGATGTTAGAGATGGAATTACCGCGAGGAATTATTCAATGGTTGTCTAACTTCCTAGAAAACAGAAAATGTCGAGGGCATCTACTCGGAGTATCTTGCTCCAGAGGCTGGTGTACCTCAAGGAGGGATAGTTAGCCCCATATTCTTAATCATGTATGTAAGTGACATGCCTCTAGACGATCCAACTTTTTGCTTCACCTCACAATATGTAGATGATGTAGCTATCTGGTTTGTTTGTTTGTTTGTTTGTTTGTTTTTGAATTTCGCGCAAAGCTACACGAGGGCTATCTGCGCTAGCCGTCCCAAATTTAGCAGTGTAAGACTAGAGGGAAGGCAGCTAGTCATCACCACCCACCGCCAACTCTTGGGCTACTCTTTTACCAACGAATAGTGGGATTGACCGTCCCATTATAAC
>NW_013668793.1:57321-64410 GCF_000517525.1 Limulus polyphemus
AGTAACAAGTATATGAACTATAAGTAACAAGTATATGAACTATAAGTAACAAGTATATGGACTATAAGTAACAAGTATATGGACTATAAGTAACAAGTATATGGACTATAAGTAATATGTGTATGGACTATAAGTAACAAGTATATGGACTATAAGTAACAAGTATATGGACTATAAGTAATATGTGTATGAACTATAAGTAACAAGTATATGGACTATAAGTAACAAGTATATGGACTATAAGTAACAAGTATATGGACTATACGTAATATGTGTATCCCAGTGTGAATGATGAACGTTTGAACATAAATGGGCATGGCCCTGATAGATGTATTAAATATCATGCTATAACATGGCCCTGATAGATGTATTAAATATCATGCTATAACTGATAGGGGTAGTGAATATCATGCTATAACATGGCCCTGATAGAGGTATTAAATATCATGCTATAACATGGCCCTGATAGAGGTATTGAATACCATGCTATAACATGGCCCTGATAGAGGTATTGAATATCATGCTATAACATGGCCCTGATAGAGGTAATGAATATCATGCTATAACATGGCCCTGATAGAGGTATTAAATATCATGCTATAACATGGCCCTGATAGAGGTATTGAATATCATGCTATAACATGGCCCTGAGAGATGTATTAAATATCATGCTATAACATGGCCCTGATAGAGGTATTAAATATCATGCTATAACATGGCCCTGATAGAGGTATTAAATATCATGCTATAACATGGCCCTGATAGGAGTATTGAATACCATGCTATAACATGGCCCTGATAGGAGTATTGAATACCATGTTACAACATGGCCCTGATAGGAGTATTGAATACCATGGTATAACATGGCCCTGATAGAGGTATTGAGTATCATGCTTTAAATTTTCGTGTATTCAACGCCCTCGCTTTTCTTAGCGTTTAACATTCAATCAGTGCAGAGGGAGTAAGAGGTCAAGCTTGCACCTGACCCTCCCAGATCCATATGGATTTAAATCCCCATGAAGCAGAACCGCTAGGCACAGTGAGTTATCTAAAATTTGAAATCCAGTTAGTTCACAGTTACAACATTTAGTTGACTTAGCATAAAAAGACTTGGTAAATATTAAAAGTGTGGTGATACAGCGATATGATACAATATGATTTATGTATCTTCACGAAACTTGGCAAGCTTTCGGTAAACATTATAAATATTTTGTACAGAAAAAATCAGAATTTCTAATAAAGTATTTTTACTGAAAATTAATGATTCGATAAAGAAAGATAAGTACTGAGTACTACATGTTGTCTTCATTTATTTTATCAAAAACATTACATGCAAAGTAACATAACAAATTAACAATAACAAAATAGATAGACAGATATTAACTTTTTTTTATTATTTTACTTCTCTTGCCAGCTGGCATTTAGTTGATCAAACCTGAGAGTTTGGAAAAGTACTGTAAAGTGTGAAGTACTTAAATAAGACAATGTTAGTGGTTTAGATAATAAATTACAGATAAAACTGTCAAACTTTGTAACAAACCGTTGTTATAACTTCTGTATCTAGATACGTATCATATCGACCACTATGATGAGATACGAACCCCCTAGTAACTATGATGAAACCAAAGAAAAACGCCCAGGGGCAAAAACAAAAGTTTTTCTACCAAAACAAACACTAGAGAATAAAGTACATGCACAGCTACCAGATGGCTGCTTCAGAGGCGCACAGATCATACATAAGACCAGTTACAGCATGGATCAGTGTATCAAAAACACACTACAGCAAATACAAAATTATATATTAACGAAAGCTTACCGAGACCCATGCTCAACAAACTCAGTATTTCTACACAACTATTCAAACATGCCAACTCTATCAGGCAAACTCCTAAATAACTCGCTTCAATATTATAAGAAAAATATAAATAAAAAAATGAACTGATGAGAAAATCAGAGAGTTACGTAATACATGATGAACCAAGCCCTAAGTACCTCTCCCCTCTAAACATCATAAATAAGAATCGTACAGTCCAAACAGTGTTAGGCTAACTGAATCCCAGACACAAACGTTGCTCTATTTTAAAGGGGTTTTGTATGTAAAAATATCATTATGCGTGTGTATAAGTGCTAAGTGGAACTGTATTGTAAGCACAAGGACTGAAAGTGCAGTCATGCATTAGCGAAGCTCAGTGCAGTTATACTTGTTAATATAAATGATGAAATGGACGAATGTATGTAATGAAGACAAGGCGTGGGGGCGTTATAATGTGACGGTCAATCCCACTATTCGTTGGTAAAAAAGAGTAGCCCAAGAGTTGGCGGTGGGTGGTGATGACTAGCTGCCATGCTTCTAGTCTCTGATTGTTAAATTAGGGACGGCTAGCGCAGATAGCCCTCGTGTAGCTTTGCGCGAACTTCAGACCAAGCCTAACCAAAAGATAAAGGGTAAAAAGACAATGGAAAAAAAAAATACAAAGAATATTACACAAACAGATAAAAAAGTCAGAAAGTATTTTGGAAAACAATATCGATAACAGCTAAGCCTAAGCCAATTATTGAAACCATGTAACGAAGTGAGTTAATAATTAAGTGAAGTGAGTTAATAATTAAGGTTTTAGGGATGGTATAAAATGTCAAAGTCCGAAATAAGCATTTAACTTTTTTAATTACGTGCGTAATTAAGACAAAGAAAATTACCCAATGATTAGAAAATTATATTAATAACAGCTTAATTATTAACTCACTTCAATAGGACTTTTTATTTTACTTTTTACCCGTTTGTTTAATCTTCTTTGTCTTTTTTTTCCATTGTATTTATTACCTCCACGGGAAATGGAGATGGCCTGAAAAGGGGTATGTTAAACCAAAGATTGAGGACAATAGACAGTATTTAATATACAGTGGGTAAAGCAACACATTAACGGGACATTACCTAGGAATTAGTTTCAGCATAAATAGAATAACACCAACTTCTGATACGGGGGAAGAAGTCTACGCTGAACCTGGCCCACCCTGGTCCAAACTTGGACCGAATCAGAACGCAGAACTGCACGCTCGCCAGGCACTGGCACACGTGGCCCGTGCCCCGATTCTACTTGACTATGTCCCGAATCCCCAGTTAGTGTCTTGAAAAGTCAGAAGACCATGACCGATATCGTACTGAAACTCCGAAAATTGCCGCGCCTATGGTCCCGAGCCCCGAATCTTTTAAGCACTTAGCGACACCTCTATCATAAATGTCTCAATAAGGATTATCTGTACTGGAGGAAGAGATGAAATTTGCAACTGACCTCTCACAGGTCACCCGACATCTTGACCTGAAACACAGCACAGAAAAACGATCTGTTCTGTTTGACTTTTAAAGACGTTAGCAGATATGTTCATCAATATTTTAGTCGAGTGAGCTTTACTATGAAACTGGTTCATGGACGAATTACTGGTTCATGGATGTGATACTGATTCATGGACAATGTACTGGTTCATGGACGTGGTGCTTGTTCATGGACGAGGTTCGATAAGAGCTGAGAGGATGAAGCTTAAATATCTACCAAAGTTCAATGATTTCCACCAATTGCATGGCCGAATCTGTAGAAGGCAAATCCTACGCTGTCAGTGGAGGATTGGTTTGGTTTGTTTGGAATTTTGCGCAAAGCTACAAGAGGGCTATCTGCGCTAGCCGTCCCTAATTTAGCAGTGAAAGACTAGAGGGAAGGCAGCTAGTCATCACCACCCACCGCCAACTCTTGGGCTACTCTTTTACCAACGAACAGTGGGATTGCCTGTAACATTATAACGCTCCCACGGTTGAAAGGGCGAGCATGTTCGGTGTGACGGGGATTCGAACTCGCGCCACTCAAATTGCGAGTCAAGTGCCCCCACCTAGCCATGCCGGGCCTCTCAGTGGAGGAAAGAAGAGGTCGAATCTGTATGTGAACTTCCCAGATAACTTCCTCCTTGATATAGAACATAATTATCTGTGATACACTGTTTGATTTTCTTTTATCTCCTATCGTTGGAAACTTTTAACTTAAAAATTCCAGAGTCAAAAAATGTTTGATGTATCTTTCATCCGTCATTATTGAAAACTTTTAACCTAAAAATTCCAGATTCAAGCATGAAGACGAAAACAGTGTCAATTTAGTTATTAATTAACTTATCACATTGTATAGTATAGGCAGCTTCACGTGCATTTCAATTTACAGCATAAACATCAATTATATTAAAGCATTTGCTTTATTTGATATATTTAGTGATAACTTTGCCAAATAGTCAAGCCAAAAACAAATAGGATAGACAAAGGGGAATATGATATACAAAGGGCGTAGATGATAAAATGAATCCTAGTAGAAGTTTTGTGGAGGTCGGATCCCCACAGCGTCTCAGATACACTGTCAATCCAATCTGCTGTTATTCCCAAATCTCAAATTAAGTAGGGTTAGAAAAAACATGAGAGGTAAAGCCCAGAATGTTCCACATCTAAAATTCTGTTCTTCTGTAGCCAGTGTGTGTGTGTGTGTGGGTGGGAATAAAGTTGTACCCTGTGAAGCAGAATAAAAATAAAATATAGATAATGACCGAACCAAATAGGAATAACAAATCTTATTAAACTGGCTATTAAAAATAGACCACTTGGAGTGACAGGTCAAAACGTTTTTCCTAGTAAACTAGGTATCCCAGTCGTCTATAATCGTCCATATACGTAACTAACATATGAAATACGGTTTAAAATGACAAGGCTAATACCCGTGTTACGAAGTAAAGAACATTTGAATGCCTCCTCCCCTCCAGTTCCAATAATAAATGTACCATCCAGCCCCCACCCCGATGAGCTTGTTTTTAACATATGTGTTGCACAGACGAAAATAAATAACCGCACATACTACCTAAAGCGCATGTGCGAAACAGTAAAATAAACTTAGCAAAGGTGTGTAATTAAATCAGGAATGTTATAAGTGAAATTACCTGTAATATACTTATGTAATTAGTATAACAATCTCCAACGTTATTAACTAAAGACTTACTAATATTACTGTTTTCAGATTTAATTAAAGTTTTAAACCTAAAAAAAAAAGTTTGTTTGTAATTAGGCACAAAGCTACACAATGGGCTAGCTGTGCTGTGCCCACCACGGTTATCGAAACCTGATTTTTAACGTTATAAGTCCGCAGACATGCCGCTGAACCACGCCACGGTAGGGGCCTAAGAAACTAAAAAAATCGTAATGTTAAAAACTATTTTCTGTAAATCGTGTAATTAAATAGTTTATGTTAGAAAGAAAATGTTAGTTTTATTTGCTAGAAATTATTCAACGTTTAAGTGATTATAAAATTTTAATTTTCTTGTGCTGATGAAAAAAATCTTTAAACTTTTATCTGAAATATTTTATCAAGTGAATCGTTAATTATTTATATACTAAATGTAAAAAAAAATATTATTTTATCATTTACGTTTCCTTATTTTCCTGTAATTCCATTGTTATATATGTCTATATTTCTTGACAAGGTTATATATATTGTTGTGGGCTATATTTTCAACGTTATAATTCGGTTGTTAGATACAGGGCGCGCGACGTTTAAGACCAAGTAAGTTTGTGGGAGTAAGCATAGAAAGTTTTAAATTTGACGTCAAGGAAATCTAGTAAGTTCAGGGAGTATCGAGAGACGTGAATACATTACAAAAACGACAATCAGTAAAGCATTGAGCCAATGTGTTTGGTTTTCAGCAATGTAAGTGAAGTGATTACTTCAGTGTTAGTTATCACGTATATTCAATTATTCCATCTATTATTTGTAAAATTGTACAATTTAATTTATTTTTACGTTAGTGTAGTACCGTTAGCGAAGTTTTTCCGTTTGAATGACATTTGTAAATTTAGGCCTACAACTTAGTACAAGTTACAACACTGTCAACAGTGCACAAGATAGTAGAAACGCCTAGGAATAATTTGACTAATTTGTTAATATTCCATGGACTGGAATTATTTTCGCCAAATGATTTAACAGAACCAGCTCAACAAAAGAACGACGTTATAAAATATATAATAAAGATATATCCTTCTCAAAAAATGTAAATTAATTAATATTAATCATGTTTTAAACAGAATAATTAATTACTAATCGTCTCAAATTTATCTGTCTTTCTTTCCTGTGT
Organism: Limulus polyphemus; assembly: GCF_000517525.1. Classification (NCBI taxonomy): domain Eukaryota; kingdom Metazoa; phylum Arthropoda; class Merostomata; order Xiphosura; family Limulidae; genus Limulus; species Limulus polyphemus. The sequence goes on from NW_013668793.1 coordinate 63,472, forward strand.
CAAAAGCCATGACGTGTTAGGAATAATATAAGTGAAGTCAATGTATAATATTCTTATATAATTAGTGTAACAACGTCCAACGCTATTAATTAATTAAAGACTTACTTTTCAACATTATTTTTATTTAAGTTTATCATAATTTAGTTGTCTTTTATTTTCCCTGTGTCAAAACGTATTTCGACTTAATAATGAAACCACGATACATACTCAGGTTCATTCTTCCTTAAGTTATCTCATTTCGAGCACGAGAAGTGTAAGTTCCAATTTTTTTTAACCGAAGATACATGGACAACCACACCGCTACCACAAGGACACTTTGCTAGAATTTACAGCTGTTTATCTGTCTGTGCATGAAACAGCTTTAGCAATATTTCAGAGTGGTTCCAAGTCTACTTGAACTAGATAACTCACCTTCTCATCAGCAGTGGTTCCAAGTTTACTTGAACTAGATAACTCACCTTCTCACCAGCAGTGGTTCCAAGTTTACTTGAACTAGATAACTCACCTTCTCACCAGCAGTGGTTCAAAGTCTACTTGAACAAGATAACTCACCTTCTCATCAGCAGTGGTTCCTAGTATACTTGAACTAGATAACTCACCTTCTCACCAGCAGTGGTTCATAGTATACTTCAACAAGATAACTCACCTTCTCATCATCAGTGGTTCCAAGTCTACTTGAACTAGATAACTCACCTTCTCATCATCAGTGGTTCCAAGTCTACTTGAACTAGATAACTCACCTTCTCATCAGCAGTGGTTCCAAGTTTACTTGAACTATATATGTAATCTTAAAATAATTTGCGAAGAGTTTAAACGGCTAATGGCGTTGCTGTCAGTTGTGGCGATCTCTTGAAAAACCCGATGAGCTGTCCGGTCAACTATGCAGCCGACCTTAAACTGGACTTATTAAGACTACTCATTATAAAAGTCACTCATAAT
>NW_013668793.1:65389-78587 GCF_000517525.1 Limulus polyphemus
TAGATAACTCACCTTCTCATCATCAGTGGTTCCAAATCTACTTCAACTAGATAACTCACCTTCTCATCAGCAGTGGAATGTTCTAGTATATTTCAAGCAAGTTACTTTCTCATAACTGTCACATTGTAGCAAATGTTGCATAAAATGGTATTTTTTTTTTCTGCGTAGTCTTAAATATGTTTTCTGAGTAACTATAAAGTTAAATTGGATCATGCTGTACTATTGGAGTGTATTATACCATAATCTACCTCAGGTCTGACCCCAGAAACTGTCATGATTTTCTCGCTCTTCTCACGCGTCTGCTATAATAGTATGACAGGCGGATAGCAAAAGCTGGAAAGGTAAAACAGACTGATAGTGAAGGTGAACAAAGTGGATATTAAAAAGAAATAGGAACTAGAACCAGAAACATTCTTGGTAACCCCAATCCCTGAGAAATCTTCTTTGATAACCTCAGATCCCAGAGAGAGATATTATTTGATAACCTTAGATCCCAGAGAGATCTTATTTGATAACCTCAGATCCCAGAGAGATGGGTATTATTTGATAACCTTAAATCCCAGAGAGATCTTCTTTGATAACCTCAGATCCCAGAGAAGCATTTCTTGATAATCTCAATCCAAGAGAGACGTTCTTTGATAACCTCAGATTCCAGAGAGGTATTCCTTGATAACCTCAGATCCCAAAGATGTGTTCTTTAATAACCTCAGATCCCAGAGATGCGTTCTTTAATAACCTCAATTTTAGAGATGCGTTTTTTGATAATTTCAATTCAAGAGAGACGTTATTCGATAATAAACTCAATCCAAAAGAGATCAACATATCTCATTTGCATCGAAACACTTGTAATATACACAGTTTAATGCATGTAATAGACGTAATCGGACTTAAATTTATTTGACACTTTTATTTTTGGACCTCCCTAAAATTCGTTCTCCTCTGCGGTCACGGGAATCTGAGGTTATCAAAGAAATAAAATTATACATTTTTCAATCTTGTAAAGTCCATTCAGATGGAACTGGAATCAATATTATCGTTTGGGGATTAAAACATACAAAGAACACCCCTTGATGGAACATCAATGTCAAACAAAAGATAGAAATATATAAATAAAGCATTTACCAGTCCAAGTGAAAACCGTTAAGAGCTAAATGACAGATATACACACACACACACACACACACACAAACAATAACAACATTGCCCAAAGTCAACAACTAAAACGTAGCTCGCTTCCACCAAAAGTAATAAAATAAAATGCATCTCGAGTTCTCCATCCGCTAGGCTTGGTTTTCGGAGTAACGCTAACTCTCCTTGTGCATCCTTTTGATTTACTATACAGTTCAACCGGAAGTGATAAAAACAAGTAAAGTTGATTCTTTCTGTTACAGAAGAAATGGTCAACATTACGATCTAAAGCCAAGAAGACCACACAAATACTGTCGAGTCACTATCATACCAAACTATAAAAGGGAGGAAAAAAGAAGCCAAAAACAGGAAACGTGCAATATCCACAGGAAATGTAGCTACAGAAAGAACTAAGCCTAAGACACTCAAAAATATTTGTAAAATTATATGACCCAATTTCAAATGGAGAAGGAAGAAATAGCTTATTATTCCTTGAACCTATATAAATAATAATTTCTAAGAAAGCTCGTTATTTATTTCTTTTTATTCGCGGGGTTATAGTATGCAAATACTACATACTTTACTCTTCCTTCTCCCGTTGAGTTAGCAGTAAGTTTACGGACTTACGACGCTAGAATCAGGGGTTTGATTCCCTGCTGTGAACAGAGCGCAAATATCCGATTATGTGGAATTGCGCTAAAACAAGCAAATATAAATTTTGATTTTTTTTTATAAGTTCTGATATATAACATCCTAAACCGATTGAAGTCGTGTTTTAAATTTGGACTCAGGTCTTATCTTTTTTTAGATTCAACGGCCGAAAAAACTTGTCTGCTGTTTCATGGGATAGTTGCATTGTTTCCCACCTGACCTTGTGTATGGAGGACAAATTGCTAGTGTCCCATGGAGCAGAGATATTTCCGCATTCCAGTGTCCATATTCTGATTGGTCAGCTACGGAGAGAGTGTGTATTGTGAATACAGTTTCGGCTCTGTTACATCATTATCAAGGAAAACAGTTCGCTCCGTGAGTGAGGGGGCCAAGACTAGTTGATGAGGTTTAGTTTGTTTTGAATTTCGTGCAAAGCTACACGAGGACTATCTGCGATAGCCGTCACTAATTTAGCAATGTAAGACTAGAGGGAAGGCAACTAGTCATCACCACCCACCGCCAACTCTTGGGCTACTCTTTTTCCAACGAATAGTGAGATTGACTGTCACTTTATGACGCCCCCCATGGCTGAAAAGTCAAGCATGTTCGGTGTGACGGGAATTTGAACCTGCGACCCACAGGTTGCAAGTCGAGCGCCCTACCCACTAGGCCAGCTGATTGCGAGTCGAGCATCCTACCCATCAGGCTAGCTGATTGCAAGTCGAGCACCCTACCCACCAAGCCATGCCGGGCCAGCTGATTGCAAGTCGAGCGCCCTACCCACCAGGCCAGCTGATTGCGAGTCGAGCGCCCTATCTACCAGGCCAGCTAATTACAAGTCGAGCGCCCTACCCACCAGGCCAGCTGATGAAATTCACTCTTTGTTTTGCCATGTTTTTTTCCTAACCAGCTGGTCATGCTTGTTTTAGTTCAACTTAGTTTTACTTTCCAGCCAAGTTTGTTTTACTTCGTCTTTATGTTTAAATAAAGTTACTTTCGTAACTTCGTTGTGTTTCATTTTGACTTCAACACTGTATCCTGGTTCTTTCGTTTCACCTGTAATAAACTGCTACACCCGTCCTTCTGTGTATTAGTTACACGAACCTTTTGTTTTTGCGGAGTTCGTGTAACTGTGAGCTAGGTCTATCCTTGATTTACAAGAAAGTTTATATAATAAGGGAAAGATGGCGTTACATTCCTATCATTCATGCTTGCAATGTTTAGGTGTTTTTTTGTTGTTTCTTTTAGCGTAAAGCTACACAATAGGCTATTATATTCCACTACGGGGAATCGAGCCTCATATCTTAGCTTTGCAAGTCCGTTAATTTATCACTAACTCAATGGAGATCAAAGTTCAGTCTAGAATAAAACCGAATTGAGTTGATCAGAAGTTTTTCTTGTTTTAGCTATTTTGTTATAAACAATATTTGATAACGTAAGTATTCTAAAGTATTCAAAATTATATCTAAATAAATGTTTTATGAACATGTTTTTTAATAATTAATTATAAGCTTGTAACAATATTATCAAAAATTAAAAAAAATTCTCTTTTGTCAAAATAAACAAGCTGTATTGTTGTTGGACTTAGGATTATTCTACAGTAGGTGTCTGTGATTTGTTAACGGTAAATTCAATGATAAATGAACACTTAAAAGTTAAAACAGCACGCACTTCACTTGTTTTCAAAATAATATATATATATTCAGAACAGCTCAACAAGTTAACATATGTACAATAAAGTCTTCACATTATAGAGATTACAGGCATATCATAAACACTATATATATATAGTTCTCTTCTTGTCAAAAGCCCACTTAGGCCTATTCAATTACTTTAGAATTTTCGCTGACAAGCCGAACTATCTTCTCTATTACTATCATACTAGTATTCTCTGTGTGATTCACTTACAAATTGTGGCACGAGCTACCGTAATCGTTTGGTCCTTTTTTCTTTTGAAGATCTGTTCCTTTTGTCAATGTGCACTGAGGCTGAGTCAATTTCTTTAGAACTATGCTTTGACGAAATAAATTATTTTTCTTATCTCCTTTTCTACTATTAGTCTTATTTTAACATATTACACGTTAGGCCTATGTCAATAATTAGGCCTATCACTTCTACGGTAGTTAACTTCACGACGAACTTTTCCTCGGCCTGTAACTTTTCTCTTTTTTGGCTAATATCTGTCTGCTGTTTCTGATCGTCTCACACTACTTATATGTCTATCAATTACTCGTCTGCCCGTCTTCTATATTCTCGTATTGCACGCGACATTCGATAATCTCAACATCAATGACTTATAAACACAACTTCCTACAGTCAGCTGCTTTTAACTCTTATTATAATAAAATTAAACAATAATAAAATATTCACACACAAAAATTAATTAATCAATAATATCTAAACTAAACAGAGTTTTACATCGCGATAAATATATGTATGAGAATGACTATCCTATCTCTAGTATTTCACAAAAACAACATGTTTTATGCACATTTTGGTCATCTCTTTTAAGCATTGCTTGATTAGCATTTTGACTTCTATATATTTTTAAGTTATCTTCAAATGTTCTTCTTGATAAATCCTTATAAATTGAACCATGCGAAAAACTGATTTTCAAAGATATATTCTTACTTGGTCAACTGTATGACCCTGCAAATTGTAAATTGTGATGGTAAAGGCAATGAAATATCATCTTGGTTTTGGCTTTGTTAGCCTGCTGAGCTGAAGAAGCGCGCTTTAATTTGAACTTTTTCAATCTTGAAATGTGCTGCGGGTAAAACATTCCGGTTATTATAGAGTTATAGCCGAGGGCTCCGATTGGATAAAATTTGGTGATATTGCGTCAGTGTGTCTTCATAACAACCAAGCAAATGTAATGGGGAATTTCAGCCAAGCGTGGGGCGCGCTATACCCGATTTCGATTTTATTACTCATCACTATTTCAATCAACCTACTGTTAAATTTAATTATTTGCCCAAAGTAGCGCATCGTCTGTTTTATATATATATATGGCTGAAGTAATTTTAAAAATATAAACTTGCTTGTCGCTGCAGAAAGCGCCGTCGTTTCTTGAAAGCTGCGTGTCGATTTGTACCGCAACGGCCGAGATATCGGTGTAACAGATGGACGACTTTAGGTAGTAGATCTGGAATTTATAAAACTTGATTCTGTTTTTTTTAAGTAATGATATAGTTCTTGATAAAACAAGTAAACAGCTACGAATTCTTCATTGACATTTTTCATTTTAATTGATTATCAAAAACCACTGTTTTTCCAAGCCACCTTAATTTGATTTTTTATACAAAAGGTTTCATAAACTAACTTAGAATATAACTGATTGTAAATAGAAAATGATAAAAAGGTGCTTGTATATGTATCAAACGGCAGCAAGACCTCTGCAAAACGGAAAATCTTGAAAGGTTAACAATTTAGGTTTTTCTATAAAACAACAGATGGCGACACTATCCCAAGTTTACCATACAGTATTCTATCACAAAAACGACAACTCAAAATCTGACTACTCCAATAATGCTATGAAGTAGAAAACGCTAATAATGGCATGTTAAATGTGAATGTTAATTATATTGTCACTTATTTCTCTCCTTCCGAGCACCAAGATTATTTGAACAGTGCACAACAGTTTAATAAGTCAGCTTGTAGTATCCGGCTACACAAGTTAAATAATGTCAAAAATGGTCACTGTTCTTCACACCCTACAAATAAAAATTTTCTTGTGTGTTTGTAGTTAAGCACAAAGCTACACAATGGGCTATCTGTGCTCTGCCCACCACGAGTATCGAAACCCGGTTTCTAGCAGACATACCGATGTGCCACTGGAGGCTAAAATATTTCTTCAACAAAATTCAGGTGCGAGTTTTCATAATATGCTCACACAGTCAGCACCCTCAAGTTCCTACCCATCGTAATTGCACCTGAATAGGTGTTGGCGTTTTCAACGTGAATGCCACCTCATGAGAGAATGAACCAAACAGCTGAGTCAGAGACCTCTAGCATTCAGTTATAGTCCCTAATTTTGAACAATTGATCAGAAGGAAGGCATCTATCTAGTAGCATCCATCGTCATAAGGACTTTGCTCTGACTTAAAATGAATAACGGGTTTGACTGTTACTCGTATAACACACCCACAACTGAAAGTGTAGAGCTTGTTCATGGCCACTACCTGAAATCTCTAACCACTAAAGCCACATCTGGTCACAAGAGAGCGTTGTACGGAGCAATAGTAAAGCACATCAGTAGCATTATATATATATATACTAACAGAAATACCCGCCCTCCGGGTAGGTATAACTGCTATTTCCTGCAGAAGGCTATTGGGCCTGCAACCTTTTCTGGAATTGTCTTTCAGTTCTACAACAATGTACTCATACTTGACATTCAATAATGTTCACCATCCATGAGAAAAATGATTTTATTGAAATTTTAGTTTAAAAATGAGCTATCATCACAGCATTACATCACAGAAAAGAGTTTATTGAAGTATTTCTTTTTAGACGCAGTTAGCAATGAAAGTGCCTTGCCTTTCTGTTGCAACATTCATGAGATTTTCACTAAAGAAAAACAAATAATATTTTTAAGTTTGTTTTTGAGTGCTTTATATTTGAAACTTACTCTTTTTATGTAATTTTTATTGGTTAAATCTGAAACATATCATTTTTGTGGAAATTTCAATTGTTTTATTTATTGCTCAGCTATAAAAGTACTGTCTAGTTAGAAAAATATTACCCAGTTATGATTGGTGATGATCGGTGCGGTAGTTTCCGAGATCAAAGTTTTGGACGAATACATCGCTAGCTCCATTATAATAAGATTTTTAGCTATAAAACTTTCTGACTGTTCATATATATATATAAATATTAAATGACACCACGTTGTGTCATTTGAGATAAACATTTCAGTTTTTGTGTTTCTGAAAAATATTTTTGACTGAAGTATTACGTCGAAAAATGTTGTTCTTGTAGTTGACACGGTATTAAATGAACACACGAAAAGGAAGATAACATCATAAACTTATTTTTGTTTATTCAGAAACCTCTTTTGTATATCATAAACCACAATAGAATCAGGCCAAGGCCAGAACTTGCACTACCAGCAGCGTGATATCATCCTAATTCTTCTTTATTGGAAGTCTAGACAACACAGGCTATGTGTGACTTCAGCTTCTTATAATGGTTTTCAGATAGATGACGTTTCTAATTCCATAGCAAAGAAAATATGGACATACCATCTCAAGACCCAAAAAATGACCAATCCGTCATTAGAAGTTCCAGTGTTACATTACAATTCGTGCCTACCTTTGCCGGTAGATGTCGCTATTAAATTTCCGGTATTCTTAAAAAAATAAAAGGTGTCTCGATTTTACTGAGGGGAACCGTGTAGCCAACATTTTACTGAAAGAAGACAAATTGGTTACTGAAGAAAAATTAATCTAATAATTTCATTTTTCTGCAAAATTCTGTTTTGTAGACTAATTTTATTACAATTAAAGAAAAACAAAAACAGCCATCTTTGTGTTCACTATTCGACGATACAAGTGACCTGTTAATGTCGCCATTTTTAACTTTGTTTGTTTCGTTGTTATATATATAAAACATACAATTCTCTATCAGAAAATCTATATGTATAGAACATAGAATAGTGTACCTAAAGTAAGGTTCTGAGAATTGATATCAATCGTTGCGATTAGTAATGAACATTATTTTATATATATACGACAATATTATACGCCAAAAAATCTTATGATCGTGTGTTATATACACACCGGTGTTTCTTTATCGATAATTTAATTGAATTTAGTTTTTTACTTATGATTGTGTGTTATACACACCGGTATTTCTTTATCGATACTTTAATTGAATTTAGTTTTTTACTTATGATTGTGTGTTATACACACCGGTATTTCTTTATCGATACTTTAATTGAATTTAGTTTTTTACTTATGATTGTGTGTTATATACACACCGGTGTTTCTTTATCGATAATTTAATTTAATTTAGTTTTTTACTATTACACTTTTATCCTAGAGGTCGTTTTGCATTGTTAGCTTACTTTATGTATATGTGAGATATTATTGGGTTTACGGTCGAAAATATTGTTTAACAGCAAGGGAACCCAACTGATGGAACAATAAATCCTAATATTTATAAATAAGAACGCAAGAAAAGTATATTTAATTAGCAATACTCCTTATCGTGTTCATGTTTTTAGTTTCGCTCTAAATAGGTAGTTTGCTGTAAACGGAAGTTAATATTAATTGCCTAAATCTAATTATAAGTTAGTTATTTTTTTCTACATTAGTCTAATTGATAACACCTTCAGTCAACCCAGCAAACAAGTCAACAAAATTAGGATTTCTCTCTTGAAAACATTCAAGTAGTTAACACAAGTAAGTCCTGTCAAGAAGACCCAGGATCGAAACGCACTCTGCCATCATATACAGTTCTTCTCAAGACTTCTTTGTAGACGGTAGCTGAATGGCAGCCATAGTATAAGATATAAACAAACTATTTATTTGTATCTACTAATAAAAACGTAGAGGAATGTTTACTATATAGATACCACGTTACCAACATCCTAAACATTTACTGGTGAAATAAATAAGCGAAAGATTTATTAGTTTGTAAAACAGTTTCACGAAAAAGAACCATTCCTTCTTGAACTTGCTTTATTTTTCACTTAAACAAATCACAGTTGGAAATTTTACGTGTGTGCGTATTCTAAAATTATATACCTGAAGATAGCTCAAAATATTCAAAATATTTCTTCATGCTTCCACAACAATCCGCGTAGATGGCGCTTTGAAAAAAAAAGTTTGTTTGTTGTTAAGCGCAAAGCTACACAACGGGATATTGGTACTATACCCAGTTTTCAGTGTTAGAAGCATTCAGACTTACCGATAAGCCACTGGGTAGTAAAACAAAAAAGAAAGAATTAAACTAAGTGGAAATTTTAATACGTAATGTAATACAAAGTTAAAAAAAACAGACTTTTTGTGGCACATTTCAACCCAGTAAGAGATCACAACCAAATGTGGTTTACCTAGTAAATAACACAGGCCTGCGATGGTTTTATTGTCTTTAAATTTTTACACGTTCTACAGTAATTCCTGTATGCTGAATCCGAAAATGATTTCCATTTTTCTCCATCACGTACAGATTTTTCACAAAACGTCATAACACAATAAACAAAAGAAAGATCAGAACACGTAGTTTCGAGACTAAAATTTCACACAAAAAAATCAGGATGAATGAGGATACATATTCGTTTGACATCAATGTTCCTTTCCTTTTCTTCAGTTTGTTTGTATTTTTTGTTAACAAACATAATAATAAAAAATGTTCATTGTGGTAAACGAAATAATAATTTATTTCTTCTCGATTTGTGAAAAATCCTTACGTGATAGTAACAAAAAACAATATTATTTTCGAAATCTGCGTAGCTGAATTATGGAAAATCCGTTATTAAAACCAAAACAACTTCTATGAAGTTTAAATTCGCAGGCCTGTGTTATCAGTAAATTTTAGCACGTGTACTACTACTACTACAGAGCGTCACAGTAGTCGGTTACCATAGTAACAGTGAGGAAATTAAAAATGTTTTTATTGTTTGTAGATTTTTTTTTGTAGATAATGGCACACTGAACATTGATGACATGAGGATGTGATCTGGATTAAGCGTCATCTATACTGAATTATTTTATTGTTTTACAATGAATGGTTTGAGCGTTTTCTGTAGAAGTGTGTATATTCATTTATCCCGTAGCAACCAACTTTAGAGGCACCGCTTTATCAGTGTGTTACTGATTGCCATAGTATTTCCTTCTCGCTTTCACGATAGTTTTAAATAATTAATAAACGTTTGGAATATATATATACGTTTGCATATAAACATATTTGCAAAAATATCAGCTTTGTGTGTTCAACTGTTTAATAAATAATAACGATTTAAGTTGCCTTGCATTAAAAACTGTCGTTTTTTATTTGTTTTTTTAGCTGACGTAACAACCGTAAGTTCAATGTAGACAATCTCTTTGTAATTGTTTTTGGTTGTTGTTGTTTTTTTAACTAAAGTCATACATCATTGGATAAGCAGAAATCCGAAAGTTGCTGACTAGCTGTGCGTCATTCTTACGTGATAAATTTTCTTGTATATTTTTCCTGGAAGCAAAGTTCTTGAAACGACCACCCTAAGCTCAAGATTTGATCGCTCTGAGTCAATCCTCTATCAGCTATAATACTGCTGTTAGTACTTAATTGAATCACCAGGACTATTCAACACGTTACAAACAAAACAAAACAAAAACTGGTTTTTACTGAGAGCTTTCGACTCTTTCACCAGAGCCTTCAACAACAACAACTGTATATTGAACATCATTACTGATACATTCTTCACAGGATAATTTAAGGACTAGTAATCAAACATCCTTACTAAAGATTCAAGAAATCTTCCCTTACAGAATACCTCCCACGGCAAACACTCATCTTCAGGGAACTGAGACCACTAAAAATATATGATATAATGCAAGAAGAAAGTCGAAATATCGCGATAAAACAAGTTTTTAGCTTGAACAATAGTCCTAGTAGTTCAAGTACATGTTGAGGAACCTACGTTATGGGCCTTACACAAATAGGTCAACATTGTACAGATTTGATCCCATGGCCTTTGTAAAATCGTGGTTGAAAACTACACCTCGGGTTCCAGAACAGTGGTGGTTAGGGTGATCTGAGAGTCGCGGGTTCGAATTCCCGTCACACCGAACGTGCTCGCTTTTTCAGCCGTGGGAGGGGGGGGGGTTATAATTTTACAGTCAATCACACTATTCGATGGTAAAAGTGTAGTCCAAGAGTTGGTGGTGGGCAATGTTGACTAGCTGCCTTCCCTCTAGTATTTTACTGCTAAATTAAGGACAGCTAGCGCAGATACCCCTCGTGTAGCATTGCGCGAAATTCTGAACAATCCAGAACAGCAAGCACCAGGGGAATGTTGGTATTGGACCCTTCGGGTTGATTTTATTTTAAAGTAAGCCTAGCAAAATATATTGCAAATTGACTGAAATGTTTAAGTGTTTTAATTAAGTTTTATCTGTTTTTCAAAGGAAACTGAAGTAAAATGATTTAGAAACAAAACTGTAGTAAATTTAAAATAATAAAAAGTACTAAGTGAATTTTTATTAAAATAAAATTAAAGAAGAGTTATCCTATTGACTTTTATATAAAGAAAAATTCACAAATTTTTAAGTGTCGATTTTCATCAAATACAAATTCAGAAGTTACTTACAGATTACATGAAAAACGAAACGAAAGCAATTAAATATATATATGGATAAATGTCTTGATTTATAGAGGACGCTTTTGGTTAAAACATTATATGCGAAATTTCGCTCTTTTTTCATTAGGAGTGTAAATTACGGTGAGGAAAATATATGATATTAAAATGGGTGGATTTTAATACGAGCTGAAGTTGAAAGAGCAATAATCCAACTTTTGTAGGTCCTAGGATTAAACCTAGTACCACTTGACCCAGCTCGTGCTCTACCAACCAAGCTGAAGTATTAACTCAGCATCTACTGGTATAGTAGGGCGTTTTTTAACTGTTCGAGCTGCTTGACTATCACGTTCCTTTCTGTTCAGAAACTAGGCCTAACATATGTAGGCTTAACTAAGTCAAGAGTCAGTTTTCACGCATCATGTCAGGTTAACGAAACACTTTAGCAAATTTAAGAGGTTATGAATATAACACCATTTTCGTCTGTTTTGGCAGCACTAACCTTAATTATTCGTGGCCATCAAAATGCAGTTAAGGTTCGAAAATTTCGGACCCGACGACAAACCTCGTGATATACTGTATTAATTGTTTTTTAATACACGAAATATGTCCAATCAGCGAACCTTTTGTGGATGCTCATTTCACCTTCTTTTATTCACAACTCGAAGATAAACATTTAGGGGGGGGGATAACTCTTAACCTGGGTACAAAATTTATATAGATTCTCAGTTCAGTTTTCTCCAGTTAGAAAATGTATTTTAATTTGAGCGTTTAACTCATCGAATAAACGAGGGGTGGAGGGCAGTTTCTCATTGCAAGAACGGCGCTTTTTACCTTTTTAAAAACCAAACCATAATGTGAACATAGTCAAACAAACAATGCCCTATCACATATAATAACCAAAGAATTCCGTGAAAATAAACTGTCGTTCTGCAGTTCAAAACGTGAAAACTAACACAAATGGTACTTTCAGAACACGAAAGGATGTGTTCTTCAACCAGCTGTTCCATAATAATAATTCAGAAAATGATTTCCATTTTTCTGGGAAAATTTATTGCTTTCCTGTATCAAGATCATCGATTGGAGAACTTGCTAGAAACGTCATCTACACAAACGAATCATTGAAGTTGTGAAAGTATTGTTAGTAGAGAAGTTCCTTTCTCTCACTGCATCACCTGACACTCATAGTTAGATAGATGGAAGAACAGAAAGATAACATATTACAGAAACCTGTTTGTGTTGGTTTAGTGAAAATATCAACATCATTATCGATATGCACAACTTGTAATAACATGAGCATGCGCTGAACACAACATACGTGTTCACAAACATACCCGGTGCGCACTTTATTTGTGTTTATGCATGCTCTTCGCGTACTTTGCATGTATATAAACCTGCCCCTGCGCACTTTACAAGCAAAACATTCTCACTCTTCATGTATATAAGTATACCCTGCGCACACTTTACAAGTGTATAAGTATACCCTGCGCACACTTTACAAGTGTATAAGCATACCCTGCGCACACTTTACAAATGTATAAGTGTACCCTGCGCACACTTTAAAAATGTATAAATGTACCCTGCGTACAATTTATTAGAGCTGTGCATAAGCATGTTTCATGCACATGTTACGTCTGTATTATCATGAATACCACACGCTCCGTGCTGACATCTCACGACATACAGAAAGAGCATGTAGTGAACAACCACACCTGAATGACCTCTAAGTGTAACCTTTGCTCTTTCCAGCAACACGAAATATATAAAAAATAAACCGTAACGTACATGTAAGTAACTCGGTCAGTTAGTGGAGTGTCCCAAATGTCGGGAAAAAGGTTACTCGGAGATTCCACTAACATGGCCAGTGACGATTTAAGTAACAACATAAACAGATCTTCTAATCTTTGTGGAAACACGCATTCTATGTCCGTATTTCAAATATTCACAAGAGCTATAACACGGACACGGCCTACAGTGACCTAGCTGACAGTAACACATGCTACGTTGAGAGCTTCGTGTCAACATCCTACATAATCAATAGTCGTAACACACATGATCAATAGTCCTAACACACTCTATAAATAGCCCTAACACACACATGATCAATAGTCCTAACACACACTATAAATAGCCCTA
>NW_013668793.1:79559-81115 GCF_000517525.1 Limulus polyphemus
TTCAAATATTCACAAGAGCTATAACACGGACACGACCTACAGTGACCCAGCTGACAGTAACACATACTACGTTGAGAGCTTCGTGTCAACATCCTACATAATCAATAGTCGTAACACACATGATCAATAGTCCTAACACACTCTATAAATAGCCCTAACACACACATGATCAATAGTCCTAACACACACACATGATCAATAGTCCTAACACACACTATAAATAGCCCTAACACACATTATCAATAGTTCTAACACACACTATAAATAGCCCTAACACACACTATAAATAGCCCTAACACACATTATAAATAGCCCTAACACACATGATCAATAGTCCTAACACACACTATAAATAGCCCTAACACACATGATCAATAGTTCTAACACACACATTATAAATAGGCGTAATAAACACGATCAATAGTCTTAATACTCATATGATCAATAGCCATAATACACACATGATCAATAGTCTTAATACTCATATGATCAATAGCCATAATACATATATATGATCAATAGTCCTAATACACACATGATCAATAGTCCTAATACACACATGATCAATAGTCCTAATACACACACGATCAATAGTCCTAATACACACACGATCAATAGTCCTAATACACACACATGATCAATAGCCATAATAGACGTATGATCAATAGTACTAATACACACACATGATCAATAGTCCTAATAGACATATGATCAATTGTACTAATACACACACATGATCAATAGTCCTAATAGACGTATGATCAATAGTACTAATACACACACATGATCAATAGTCCTAATAGACGTATGATCAATAGTACTAATACACACACATGATCAATAGTCCTAATAGACGTATGATCAATAGTACTAATACACACACATGATCAATAGTCCTAATAGACGTATGATCAATAGTACTAATACACACATGATCAATAGCCATAATACATATATATGATCAATAGTACTAATACACACATGATCAATAGTACTAATACACACATGATCAATAGTCCTAATAGACGTATGATCAGTAGTCCTGACACATATGATCAATTATCTTAATAAACATATGAGCAACAGTTCTAATATAAACATGATCAATAGTCCTATTACATAATACACACATGATCAATAGAATTTGCATATTCTACGTTTTAAAAGTAAAACAAAAACTATAGAGTTCTAGTTAATACAACATGTGAACTGTAGAGTCACCTATATGTGAAATGTAGAGTCATCTATATGTGACTCTACAGTTCACATATAGATGACTCTACAGTTCACCTATATGTCAACTGTAGAGTCATCTATATGTGAAATTTAGTCATCTATATGTGAACTGTAGAGTCATCTATATGTGAACTGTAGAGTCATCTGTATGTCAACTGTAGAGTCATCTATATGTGAAATTTAGTCATCTATATGTGAAATGTAGAGTCATCTATATGTGAACTGTAGAGTCATCTGTATGTCAACTGTAGAGTCATCTATATGTGAAATTTAGTCATCTATATGTGAAATGTAGAGTCATCTGTATGTCAACTGTAGAG
>NW_013668793.1:81765-88426 GCF_000517525.1 Limulus polyphemus
GTATATGTGAACTGTAGAGTCATCTATATGTGAACTATAGAGTTATGTATATGTGAACTGTAGAGTCATCTATATGTGAACTATAGAGTTATGTATATGTGAACTGTAGAGTCATCTATATGTAAACTATAGAGTCATCTATACGTGAGTTATAGAGTCATCTATATGTAAACTGTGGAGTCATGTATATGTGAACTGTAGAGTCATCTGTATGTGAACTATAGAGTCATCTATACGTGAGTTATAGAGTCATCTATATGTAAACTGTGGAGTCATGTATATGTGGACTATAGAGTCAACTATATGTGAACTGTAGAGTCATCTGTATGTGAGCTATAGAGTCATGTATATGTGAACTATAGAGTCATGTATAAGTGAACTGTAGAGTCATCTATATGTAAACTATAGAGTCATCTATATGTGAACTATAGAGTCATCTATATGTAAACTGTGGAGTCATGTATATGTGAACTATAGAGTCATCTATATATAAACTATAGAGTCAACTATATGTGAGCTATAGAGTCATCTATATGTAAACTGTAGAGTCATGTATATGTGAACTGTGGAGTCAGCTACTTAGTTCACATGCTATACAAATCATACAGCTTGGAGTACCCCAGCTGTCCACAACATAGGGATATAAATCGTTACCCTATAAATATGATTTCTAAATGACTTAAACATAAAATTGATAGTAATTAATATTGATTTACCTTATTTAATTCACACTATAGTAGTCTTTGTTCATAAAAGTTGGTACTATATATATAGCGCCTATATAGGTGATTACTATATCTGTCGTGTCCCAGCCGGCCTGATGAGTCTTGGTAACTATCAAAAGACCTCGTCGGCATTAGGTATGGCAGATATAATGTGGTTGACATATTATAACATATAGTTTGTTATAAGAGAACTGCACGACTCGTATTTATTATTTATGTGCAGGAGAAGAAGAGCATTAGAGTAACAAATAATGTGGAATAATAAAAACAAAACATGGAAAGTGGAAGAGTCAAAGAGAAGAAATAAAGTAGTAACAAAAATAGATAAAGAAGTATTCGGTAACAGAAGAACAATGCTATTAAACAAAATTAGTTGAAGGAAGGAAGGTTGTGGAGGAGAACATTTTCTGAAGACTTCGTTACGACAATATTAATAAACTCAGTTACATCCCGTCACAGGTTGTTTCTATAAACACATTTACCTTATTTCGTGTTGAAATCAAAAAATTAATATCTACATTTAAATCCCTAAATGCTTCCCATTTGTAATTTGAATATTTTGTATCAAAAGATAATTCTATCTTCAAGCGAGAAATGAAAAACTTTAAAACAGATAAATTCTAATCGTTACATAATAAGCCGTTTATAGAGTAGAACAAGTTATTTAATGTTTCATAAATATTATTTATTTATTATTTATTTATAATATTATTTATTTCTCAAATGTCTTTAGTGGTCTAATGATCAGCTCTACCTGGAGAAACGTCTGGACATTAAATATGGCCACTTCCATGCATCATCTTATATAGTCTCAGCGCTACCTGGAGAAACGTCTGGACATTAAATATGGTCACTTCCATGCATCATCTTATATAGTCTCAGCGCTACCTGGAGAAACGTCTGGACATTAAATATGGTCACTTCCATTCATCATCTTATATAGTCTAAGACACGAAAATGTGTTCGAAGCTTTGTTCCCAAAATTTTCCTAGAGTTACAATGGCCACTAAAATGTCATTAGTTTGTTTTCTATGCAGAGTAGGCTAGCTTTTTATTTTTTGTTCGAAAGAAAATCATTTATTAAAAGTAATATTATGGCAGGCCTAAACCATTCATTACTTTGATTACACACGAAAAAAAAAAGTTTTAGAGCATAAATTTCTTAAATTAAAAGTTCTAAATCATTTACTATTATGTTAACCATTTATTCTTCGATAAAATATATAAATATTTGACACTAAACTGCCCATAGTGGCTCAGCGGTAAGCCTACAATATTATAACCCGTGGTGGGCTCAGCACAGATAGCCCATCGGGTGGCTTTATGCTTAACAACAAACAAGCAAACGGACACTGAACAATGAATTCGTTAACAAGTAATTTAACAATTTATGCAATATTATTTGCAGAAATACTCTAGACACCAGAGTCGATGACGAGGAATCCATAGGTACGATGATGACGACATGAGCTTGTCGAAACATCGTACATTTGTAATAAAGTTTTATTCACGACCCATTTAAAGCCATCTCCAATTTTTATCATACTCTACGTACCAAATCTTTAAGTTTACTTTATCTGATAAGCAGAGAAGTCAACTTCAAAGAGAAAGCTATGCCCGTTTTCTTTCTTTCTTTTTTTTTAAGAGGTAGATTAAAACCGGGCTAGAACACCTGACTGTGTGAGCGAGCCCAGTTGCTGCAGGCAGGTAAAATACAGGTATAAGAACGCCAGTTTCTGCTCGTGCTCCTATTATCAAGCTGAGACGCTTGCTACCTGAGGGTGGTTGTGGCATCACTGTATGTAGACATCCTTTTCATTTCGTTTACTCTGACTCTAGGCAAGAGTGGCAGCACTGAATGCAGCTCCGACTCTAGGCAAGAGTGGCAGCACTGAATGCAGCTTCACAGTGAGCACATCTTCAGTGTTCGTTTTTACGGCGAACCCAAAGACTTTGAATCCTTAAGTAGCCTAAAAGTTTTAAGTCGTTAGCTCCTTTAGTCGACGAAATACAGTCCAACTACCACGTAGGCCATATTGCAAGGGTAAGTCAAACAGATTGTCATAGGTTTAAACATACCCATATATATATATATATAGTAACGTCTTGAATACTTGTTCACCATCTCCTAGTAAAAAGCATCTCAACTTAAGTTCCTTCTTTTTGTTGTTTTTCACCCCATGGGTTTTTATAAAGTTTAAAGTGGGCTAACGGAAGATATACATGGGTTTTTATAAAGTTTAAAGTGGGCTAACGGAAGATATACTTTTGCTATTCTGGATAGATATTTTGGTGGTTATTCCTAAGGTAACATAACAGTATTAAGATTCTATAAATTAGGTATTGGTAAAGTGTATATTTTTATGCTTTTAATTTCCAATGATAACTGAACATCTCCCACTACAGCGAAGATAGATACTTGGTACAATAGGTGTTTGCCTGTCTGTTATGTTTCAATAAACATGCCAATTTTTTTTTATTTTACCAGATACGGTTTCTTCGTTTTGCCATGAATTATATGCAAAAATGTGTTGTTGTTTTGTTTTTTACTTCAGACGAGTATTTACTGATTATAGGATTTTGTGGAGGAATTAATAAAAAAAAGAGGTTTGGGCGTGGCTTAGTGGGCAGTGTACCAGACTTTGAATCTGAGAGTCCAAGATTCGCATCCCTTTCTCGCAACCTCTCGTTCCGCGCTTTAGGGCCGAAGGGTGCGTTAGAAGAGTAACTGTTACATCTCACTATTCGATTAGAGTAGCCAAATAGCTGTTGGTGGGCACTGTTGACTGACTTCCTTCCCTCTACTCAATCAGTTCAAAATTAGGTAGCCCTTGTGTAGCTTTGTGGGAATATTTGAAACAAAACAGGCAATAAAAAAGGCGCGATGTTATGAGAAATGAGGATGATCCAAGAAAATGGCTCTGAAGTGAGTTCGCTGTTAAAAAAAAAAGTTGTCTCTTATTAAACATTGTTTCCTCTTTAGTAATTGGACGAATAGGTTAACCAAGAAACGTGTTTCTACTGAACTCAGAAATCCCCTTCGAGCAACTGGATAAGAGGGATTGTAAGAAAATATGTTTCTAGTGAACCCAGAAATTCCCTTCCAGTAACTGGATAAGAGGGATTGTAAGAAAATATGTTTCTACTGAACCCAGAAATTCCCTTCCAGTAACTGGATAAGAGGGATTGTAAGAAAATATGTTTCTACTGAACCCAGAAATTCCCTTCCAGTAACTGGATAAGAGGGGATTGTAAGAAAATATGTTTCTACTGAACCCAGAAATTCCCGTTCCAGTAACTGGATAGGAGGGATTGTAAGAAAATATGTTGCTACTGAACCCAGAAATTCCCTTCCAGTAACTGGATAAAAGGGATTGTAAGAAAATACGTGTGTTTTTTTCTGGCTTGGTTTGAGGAAGAAGCTGATTAAGAGAACTGTTTTTCTATAAAGTTCAAAGAGCCCTAACTTGGCAAAAACAAAAAAGACCAATTAGCCAGGATACGTTTCTTCAAGTATAATGATATACCTTCTGAACGATTTGGGCAATTAGTTACAAAACATATGTTGCAAGTAAATGTGAAAATCGCTATAATGAGTGGAGTGGTGAGAGGAGTCATTATAAAGTTCGTTTTTTTCAGGTATAACAGTATTTCCCATTCAGTATCTCAGTAGAAGAACGACTTCTTTCTTTTAATTACAAAAACAAAATATTTAGTGGGAAGGTTTTTTGAAGAAGCTAAACTTAAACGCTCCCTCTTTGCATATATATATATATCTAAAAATAATAACGGGGAGTGTAATAAGAGGATCAGAGTCCGAATGCGACCCCACCCCCCGTCTGTCTGTCAGATTTTAAGCCTATAGTTTTTGAGTGGTTTAAAAACCTGGCATGTACACTTAGGACATAGTGATAATATTCGGATCTAACGCCCCTATGATTTCTTCATGCGTTGAAGGGGTACATCAGCTATTCAAATATTATTGAATAGAAACTTGAGAAAATTCTGGTGTATTTAGGGGACGTTTTAACACGAATACAGTTTGATATTATCACATGTATTCAGATGGAAACATCTCATTACGTGTTTGAAAATGATGAGAGGATCAGAAACGATGAATTTTTCAGATTTGTTTGTTTGTATTGAATTTCGCGCAAAGCTACACGAGGGCTACCTGCGCTAGCCGTCCCTAATTTAGCAGTGTAAGACTAGAAGGAAGGCAGCTAGTCATCACCACCCGCCGCCAACTCTTGGGCTACTCTTTTTACCAACGAATAGTGAGATTGACCGTCACATTATAACGCCCGCACAGCTGAAAGTGCGAGCATGTTTGGTGTGACGAGGATTCGAACCCGCGACCCGCAGGTTACGAGTCGAGCGTCCTAACCACCTGGCCATGCAGGTCCTTTCCAGATTTATCAGGGAGGAATAAATTAACGTAATTTACAGATGTCTATAAACAAAATATATATATATATATTATAATGGAAATGCTGTGACCCAATTTCTTCGAGTGTACGAAAGTTTCTTGGCGAATTTACAAAACTGTAATTCTGGTAGATGATGCCGTTAGTGAAACAGGTTCTACTATTCACTGCCCTGCTCGTCCCAAAACCAGTCTGCCCTGACGTTCTTTCTTTTTGTTCATGATTTTCTTGTTTGTTTATCGTTTGAACTTCATGCAAAGCTACTGGAGAGTTATTTGCGCTAGCCGTCCCTAGTTTTGAAGCGATAGATTAGAGAGAAGGCAGTTAGTCAGCAACACCCACCGCCAACTTTTTGGCTACCTTTTACCAACAAATAGTGGGGTTGACCTTCACTTTATAACGTCCCGACGGTTGAAAGGAGAAGCATGTTAAGAGACGGGATTTGATCCCGCGACCCTCAGATTGCGAGTTGAGTGCCCTTAATGAGAAATATCGCAAGCCATCAGTTAAAAACTAAGCTTTGTCGCCCTTCATAACCACCAATCCTGTATTACTAAGCAAACAATAGTTCAGAATAATACTAGTTAGTTAATCACTCGAACAATAACTAAGATTAACAATTAATCAATTATACACATATCAGGATTAGTTTATCTAGTATCAAGAGTTAGAATTAATTAATTAAATAAAATAATAAAGATATCATTGTCAAGTAAGCACTTGGACAAGAAACCAACAGATTAAACTTTGTGATAAATTAACCAGTAAGCACTGACCAGGACAAGAAACCAACAGATTAAACTTTGTAATAAATTAACCAGTAAACACTGACCAGGACAAGAAACCAACAGATTAAACTTTGTAATAAATTAACCAGTAAACACTGACCAAGACAAGAAACCAACAGATTAAACTTTGTGATAAATTAACCAGTAAGCACTGACCAGGACAAGAAACCAACAGATTAAACTTTGTAATAAATTAACCTACACATTTGTTTTCACATTCCTCTTAACTTGTTAACTATGTACTTCAAACTTGAAATGTGTCAAAATAGCATTCCAGATCTATCTTTTGTTTCTCGGGAAGCATTTCGTTCAGTACCATAACCAATAAGCTAGGCTGTTCCAGATCTATCTGTTGTTTCTCGGGAAGCATTTCGTTCAGTACTATAACCAATCAGCTAGGCTGTTCCAGATCTATCTTTTGTTTCTCAGGAAGCCTTTCGTTCAGTACCATAACCAATCAGCTGGGCTGTTCCAGATCTATCTTTTGTTTCTCAGGAAGCCTTTCGTTCAGTACTATAACCAATCAGCTAGGCTGTTCCAGATCTATCTTTTGTTTCTCGGGAAGCCTTTCGTTCAGTACCATAACCAATCAGCTAGGCTGTTCCAGATCTATCTTTTGTTTCTCAGTAAGCCTTTCGTTCAGTACTATAACCAATCAGCTAGGCTGTTCCAGATCTATCTTTTGTTTCTCGGGAAGCCTTTCGTTCAGTACCATAACCAA
>NW_013668793.1:88952-89961 GCF_000517525.1 Limulus polyphemus
TTACAAACAAACAAATATTACATCCACGTAGAAACGTTTACAAACAAAGAAATATTACATCCACGTAGAAACGTTTACAAACAAACAAATATTACATCCACGTAGAAACGTTTACAAACAAAGAAATATTACATCCACGTAGAAACGTTTACAAACAAACAAATATTACATCCACGTAGAAACGTTTACAAACAAAGAAATATTACATCCACGTAGAAACGTTTACAAACAAACAAATATTACATCCACGTAGAAACGTTTACAAACAAAGAAATATTACATCCACGTAGAAACATTTACAAACAAACAAATATTACATCCACGTAGAAACATTTACAAACAAACAAATATTACATCCATGTAGAAACGTTTTGGATGATAAGAAAGAAGTACATTCTTCGTTATTGTATGAAACATGTTTTGTAAACACGACTTTAGACTCTTTTACACTATTTAGTGGAAACGAGTTAAACAATGTGTTAATAAGAATGATTTAAACACTGTGTTAATGAGTGCTAAGTACTAGCATAACACACCATCCAATTGTTAAACATTCATTTTATGGCATCATCCTTGGATGATTGTTTGTTTGAAGTGAAGCACAAAGCTACACAATGGCCTATCTGTGCTCTGCCCACCACGGGTATCGAAACCTGGTTTCTAGCGTCGTAAGTCCGCAGACATACCGCTGTGCCATTGGGGGGCTCCTTAGATGAAGTAACCACAATTTTTGACAGAAAATTGAGACATATTTTCGTTTGAACTTCTGGAAGTTTCAGAGTAATAAACTTTCACCAACTTTACTATTACCCATGCGTTAAACTCAACAACTAACGGCCAGTAAAGTCTTGAGTAATGGATTTTGTTGGTTGGCTAGCTACTACCTAGAATCCGGGGAACATTTACTTGTCTGACTTTCTCATACTTGACAATTTTGACCTTTTAAAAAAGCATTAAACAGTCCAAGCTTTTGTTTACATACTAATAGGCTACTCAATTTGAGCCGATC
>NW_013668793.1:89971-95530 GCF_000517525.1 Limulus polyphemus
AGTAGAAACGTTTACAAACAAATAAATATTACATCCAAGTAGAAACGTTTACAAACAAATAAATATTACATCCAAGTAGAAACGTTTACAAACAAACAAGTATTACATCCATGTAGAAACGTTTTGGATGATAAGAAATTGTATCAAACATGTTTTGCAAACACGACTTTAGACTCTTTTACACTACTTAGTGGAAACGAGTTAAACAATGTGTTAATAAAATGATTTAAACAATGTGTTAATAAAATGATTTAAACAATGTGTTAATGAGTGCTAAGTACTAGCATAACGCACCATCCAATTGTTAAACATTCATTTTATGGCATCATCCTTGGATGATTGTTTGTTTGAAGTTAAGCACAAAGCTACACAATGGCCTATCTGTGCTCTGCCCACCACGGGTATCGAAACCTGGTTTCTAGCGTCGTAAGTCCGCAGACATACCGCTGTGCCATTGGGGGGGGGGCTCCTTGGATGAGGTAACCACAATTTTTGACAGAAAATTGAGACATATTTTCGTTTGAACTTCTGAAAGTTTCAGAGTAATAAACTTTCACCAACTTTACTATTACCCATGCGTTAAACTCGACAACTAACGGGCAGTAAAGTCTTGAGTAATGGATTTTGTTGGTTACTGATTTAGGTTATTTGCAACCGCTAGCTACTTCCTAGAATCCGGGGAACATTTACTTGTCTGACTTTCTCATACTTGACAATTTTGACCTTTTAAAAAAGCATTAAACAGTCCAAGCTTTTGTTTACATATTAATGGCTACTCAATTTGAGCCGATCGCTGCTTAGGGCTGACAAAAACAATATTTCGTTGTTAAATACATGCAGAATTATAGGTATATAAGGCACTTTTGAAAAATGACTTTCCTTTGTACTGGGATATGGTAATGAGGAGCTATTTTCTATTTTGCTGTTTGATTGTCACGTGACTTGATTACCAATCGGAAACGTTGAAACTGTCAATAATTAATTGTAATAATATGAAATTAATATTAATCAGAATTAGCTGAAGAGAGGCCACGTGATATTCGGATACAGGAGTTGGCAAAAAAATACACGCATTTGGTGAGTTATATTTTTATCTATGTGTAGTATTACATTTTTTCTGCCTTAATTAATAGCTAGTAAGGTTTCTGAATTACGGCCATTTTGTTAGGCTTCTTTAATGATTCGGAAAGCTTAAGATGTTGACTTTATAAACAAGATCTCATCATTTAATGGTTATTGTGGCTGTTCCTGGATGTCATAGAAACTAATGTCTACCTTTAAAATTTCACTGGTCTCTTTAGAATTTGCTTGGTAGTTAGGACACCTCACTTGCAATCTGAGGTCGTGAGTAAGAATCCACTCACCAAACGTGCTTCTTCTTTTACCCTTGGGGTGTTATAATTTACGGTCAATCCCACTATTGGTTGGTCAAAGAGTAGTCCAAGAGTTGGCGGTGAGTGGTGATGACTAGCTGCCTTCCCTCTAGCCTATCACTTCTAAATCAGATATGTCTAGCACAGATAGCCCTCTAGTAGCTTTTCACGAAATTCAACAAACAAACACATTCTTTAAAACTTTAGCTACAGTTCGATTTCATAGATACTCTAACGGTTAGTTTAACAGTAGTTCTGGCAATAGTTCGTGAGTTGACGGTGGATGCTGTTGACAAGCTGCTTTTCCTCTTGTCTATCTTCAAAATTATGGAACACTGTGTACAGGTTGACCAGTGCTTCTTAATGGGGGTTCCTCGACAGACATCCAGGGGTTCCGCAGGCATCCGCCGAATGCAAAAGTTTTACATATTTTGATACGTAAATACACACTGGTCACATAACTACAATCAGAATACATCATATTTACCTATTAATATAGCTGGTTTCATAATGACACAATATACCAACAAGCCACTACATTGTTTTAAGTTAGTGAGCGAGACAAGGTACAAACAGCTGCCGGTATTGCAGTAATGTTTTTTGTACTGAATGCTGTGAAGGGTTCTGTGACACAAATTTGACTCCAGAAGAGTTTCGTGGATTAAAAAAAGATTGAGAACCACTGAGGTAGACCCTCGTTTGTAGCTTTTCCCGAAAATTCTGAAACAAGCAAACAAACATTGAGTTATCGCACTGCACACATGGTGTACTATAACAGTGACAGTCAAGTCCCACTATTCGGTCAGACAGGGGCAGCTCAACAGTTGGCGGTGAGTGCTATTGGCTAGTTCTCTTCCCTCGTCTCTGTCAGCTCAAAAGGGACAGCTATGCGCAGATAGTCTTTGTGTTGGTTTGAAACAATTTTGAAACATATGAACGTTATCTGTTGGTAAGAATAAAGAAAACCAAACCAAACTAAGGACGTGGTATTTTTACCTACTTCACTACAACTGTGGGTAGAACAGTTGTTGAAGAAAACAGGAGTAAGCAGGCCTGTATCATTCGGAAGTGTAGAATGCAGCGTTTGGCTTTAGTTCTGTAGAATTACATAAATTTGTACGGTTTTAATTTATATGGAAAAGTTTAGATTTTCTGGTCTTGCTGGGGCTTCTGTAATCTTTCTTTTTGTAAGTTATAATCGTTTATTTATTCAAGTAGAGGCTGAATCGCTAAGAACTCGTATCTTCTTTGAGTTTTTAACGACCGGCGTGACACTTGGGAATAATATGAGAAACATCCAGTTTTGAGATCTACGTTGACCCACATATGCTCCGGCTTTTCCGGTTTGGAGAATGTGACATCGCGAAAGGTGATAACCCTAATTCTGGTAAGACGAGGTTGAGACCGAAGATAGGTTACGAAAAAGAAAAATTGAATTAGTGTTGTAAAACACAGCACACCTAGTCATTTGACTTTCTTGGTGCTTAGTATGGGTCCTTCAATGTGGGCTGATAAAACACGTTAAAGGAAACGTTCATGCAAAGGTGATTGTTAATTGTGTCATCCTATAAAACCATAAGATCACTCGCAGTTTTAATAATTCTTCTGGTGAATAACAAAAATGTGGAATCACGATATTGTGACCATAGCGCCCATCTTCAATACAAACCTTATTCTGCTTAGCAAGTGTTAGTAGTTGAAATCTTTTAAAACATTAGTTATCCCATAAACTTCATGTTAAAGAGCCACAAATGATATTAGTTACAAATTTAAAACATCAGTTCAAAGCTTAGAAACTGGTGGAATTACTTATTGTACGCAACATTAAAAAAATAACTCCAAACATAGGCATTAATGGGATACTGCGCAGTTACGTGACCGCAATATCAAATTTTCTCACTTTTTTTAACTTTTTGTTTTGTTTTTGATAGCAAAATTATTTTACTTCAGGTATACAGCTGAAACAAGGTACTCTTAAAAATACGCCACCTATTTTTAATTTTCAGGTAAGCCTGATATTGATATTTTACTCAAACCTGTAATACAAATTGGGTACAAAAGTTTTGCCCTACGGCTGTGGGTTGGGGGTGATTATCCCTTTAGCCTCTTTCCTCTTATCACCACCCTCCGCCAACTCTTGGGCTACTCTTTTACCAACGAATAGTGGGATTGACCGTCACATTATAACGCCCCCACGACTGAAAGGGCGAACATGTTTGGTGTGACGGGGATTCGAACCCGCGACCCCCAGATTGCGAGTCGAGCGCCCTAAGCACCTGGCCATGCCGGGCCATTGATAGGAAATCACTACTGGTATTTTCAGCACGCCACCTGGCCATGCCGGGCCACAAGAAAAAGAGGGGAACTTTTTGTGTTCTACCTTATGAGTTCTATTATTTGTTTTTTTCAAATCCTATTGATAATCTTTAAATATACTATTAAGCAGAATATTTCCATGGATTTTGGTTAAATCATTTACTACGTTTACACTGCCTTCCACTTACACTGCTAAATTAGGGACGGCTAGCGCACATAGCCCTCGTGTAGCTTTGCCCGAAATTCAAAACAAACTATTTTTTGGTTCAATGTTCTTATAAAAATGAAAATGGTTTATCAACACTCTATACTTTAGCTAATAAAGTTTGTGGTAATAGAAACTACAAAGTTATGGAATAAAATCAATGGAAAATTAAACTGGCATGCAATTGATATTTAGCTAACTGAATAACTTTTTATTTATTTATTTACTATTCTTACAGATGCGGTACTCGTTCGCGTTTCCGTTTTTGTTCCTTGGCATGGTGACGTCAGAAGAACGTAAGTAGCCAAAGTTTTATACCTGTCACACTTATTTCTTATATGAAATACGGTATATGTAAGGTTTATTCATTCAGTTTTGACAACTCATAGGGCCCGGCATGGCCAGGTGGTTAGGGCGCTCGACTCGCGATCTGCGGGTCGCGGGTTCAAATCCCCATCACACCAAACATGCTCGCCCTTTAAAGGGTGGGGGCGTTATAATGTGATGGTCAATCCCACTATTCGTTGGTAAAAGAGTAGCCCAAGAGTTGGCGGTGGGTGGTGGTGGTGATGACTAGCTGCCTTCCCTGCTAAATTAGGGACGGCTAGCGCAGATAGCCCTCGTGTAGCTTAGCGCGAAATTCATAACAAACAATTCAGAGAATGATAATCCTGTTATGTCTCGCAATAAGAATTAATTCACCAGATGGCAGTATGCACTTGCTCTGCTCCTTTATTTTATTTTTTAATATTGGCAAATAAATAAATGCTTCTGTAGCCGACGGAAACTTCTGGAAACTTTTCAAGATGGCTTTCTTCACCAATTGGTCAAGGATCTTACTAGAAACAATGTTATTTTAGATTTATTGTTAACTTTAGATATAGAAATGACCGAAAAGGTGGAAATTGGGGAACATCTGGGTGCAAGTGCTCATTGCTCTATTAGATTCGACGTTTTGCTGCATATGGAGATAAGGAATAATGATATTTTGGTTACAAATTTTGAAGGGATGCGACAAGAATTATCTGTTGTGAATTGGGCAGCTGAGTTATTTGAAGACACTGATCAGATGTGGAAAATTTCTAAAGACAAATTTTTAAATATTCAAGTAAACATATTCTTTATAGAAAGAAAATGGTGGCTGCAAGTAAAAAACCAGTTTGGCTCACAAAGAGTTTAAGAAATAAAATTAAAGAAAAGCATAATAAATTTAAGAAATTTGAAATGACTGGTATGACAGGAGATTTAAAAGATCAAGATTTCCTGTTGAAACAGGAAATTAGGACATCAAAAAGGATGTATGAAAAAAAGTTGGCTGAAAATATAAAAATTAACAGTAAGGAATTATTTAATTACATTAAGGGTAAACCTAACGTGAGGATGGGGGTAGGGCTCTTGAGGGATGATAAAGGAAGGCTAGTATATGATGATTATGAGATAGTTAGGTTATTAAATTTTGTTTTTTCTTCAGTTTTTACTGACGTGGATTAAAGCACATCTTGAACAGTTGATAAATGGAAACGAGATGACTGAATTAATTCTGAGCTGGTTAAGAAAAAATTGAAAAGTTTAAAAACTATAAGGCTCCTGGGCCAGATAATATTTCCCCTAAGGGTTTTGAAGAAGGTTAAAGATTGGATATGTGAGCCACTTACTACTATTTTT
>NW_013668793.1:96342-100467 GCF_000517525.1 Limulus polyphemus
GTTAATTTACAAAACTATTTAAATCATTTATGGGTTGGGCAAATAAATGGCAAATGAGTTTTAACTATAATAACAGTTTCATTTTTCTAACAGGGTGGTTGGCCTTTGGAATGGGTTGTCTTCGTACATTTAAGTGAGTTTAAGAGAAAGCTTGATAAGTATATGAATAATAATGGCTGTCTTTGAGGTTTTTTATTATTTATTTATTTTTATTTAATAATTTTAGTTTAGTTTGGAGTAAGGGACAGCCTAGATAGACCAATAGGTCCCTTGTTGTTCCTAAACATTATGCTATATGAATACAGAGTGCTTACGTCCATAATGATCAACACCTAAAACGACCATATACAATGAATTTCAAAAAATGTTGAATTTTTCTATGCCAATAATAATAATTAACGCTATATAAAAATATAATTTTATTTTTTTTAAAAAAACAGACTTACATCTTGTCTCCTCCATTCTTCAGTAATCGGCCAAATATACGAATAGAATAATTTTAGATTCGGTTTGTGGAAGCTTGGAGTTGGTTCGAAATATGTTCAGTCTTAACACTACTGTGTAATTTCCAATCATTTGTTATGACGTTAGATATCGCATACTTGGAAGACGTGATAGTATGTTTTTCAACGCGGTACGATGTCATAATATCCAATATACATATCAGGTACTGAAATACGTCAATACCTATCGTTAATACACAACTAATGGAGATATTCTATTTCAGACACTGTAGTAAAGAGACACACGACAGATTTGAAGATAGTGTGTTACTTTTCCAATTGGGCAGCCTACAGACCAGGATTAGCCAAGTTCACACCCGAGAATATTAACCCTTACCTCTGTACCCATCTGATTTACGCCTTTGCTGCCTTAAATAAAGATTATGAGCTCAAGCCATATGATCCATACAATGATATTGAGCAAGGTAAACTTGTTTTTTAATCTTTTAATTTTAAGTTACTTAATATTTGTTGGAGAGTCCATACCAGGTTGCCAAAGAAAAATTATGTTCCAATCTTCATATTTTTGTCTCAAAATAAGATCTCACGTGTTATACATAAATAAAATCTATCGAGACAGATTTCGCGCTGATTTATCTGTTCAGTTTATTACAGAGTAAGATTTCATTTTAGTTTATGTTTGTCTTTTTATCACATTGCAAGATTTGATCTTATTCTGTTTCTTTTGTTGTGAGGGCCCGGCATGGCCAGGTGGTTAAGGCACTCGACTCTCAATCTGAGGATCGCGGGTTCGAATCCCCGTCACACCAAACATGCTCGCCCTTTCAGCCGTGGGGGCGTTATAATGTGACGGTTAATCCCACTATTCGTTGGTAAAAGAGTAGCCCAAGAGTTGGCGGTGGGTGGTGACGACTAGCTGCCTTCCCTCTAGTGTTATACTGCTAAATTAGGGACGGCTAGCGCAGATAGCTCCCGTAAAGCTTTGCGCGAAATTCAAAACAAACAAACAATCTTTTGTTGTTTTATCATAAGGTAAGATTTGATCTTAGTGTGTTTTCTTTTGTCTATATATTACAATGATTAGAGTAAACCTTAATCGTTGCTTTTTCTCTCCCTCTATCACAAAGTAAGATTTGTGTTTAGTCCCTGTTGTTCTTGTGTTTTGTCTTTTTATTACAAGATGAAATGTAATTTTACTCTGTTTGTTCTCTTTAGTCTCTTCATAAAAATAAAAAAAGTGTAAACACCACCAGGCATCTAAAGCTTCCTATTCTAGGTGAACGTTGCACGAAGTCCTCACACGGAAACAAGACGATAACTTTTCCACAAATGAAGGGCATTTTTTAAACTCTATACGAGCAAGCCGTGGCTTAACGATGAGAGTAGCCCAAGAGTTGGCGGTGGGTGCTATTGACTAGCTGCCTTCCCTCTAGTTTATCAGCTCACAATTTGAACAGCTCTGTGCGAAACATTCTATCCCAATCAAGAAAAACAAAACCTATCTCGAAAAAATTAAGTAAAAATCCCGTAGCTAAATAATTTAAATTCGCTCAAGAAAAAAATGAAACAAAAATCCAGTAGCTAAATAATTTAAGTTCGCTCAAGAAAAAACTAAGTAAAAATCCAGTGATTAATTAATTTAAATTAGCTGAAAAAATTAGGAAAAATCCAGTAGATAAATAATTTTAATTCGTTCAAGAAAAAATTAAGTAAAAATCCAATAGCTAAATAATTTAACTCAAGATCCTGTACATAATAATATTTCTACAATGGGAAAGAATAGGATCTATCCTAGTACTGTGTTTCTGGAGAGAATGACCCCAAAGTAACAACCAGAACGCTGAGTACTGTGTTTTTGAGAGAACTACCCCAAATAAGTACTGTGTTTTTGGAGACACGATCCCAAAGTAACAACCAGAACGTTGAGTACTGTGTTTTGGAGAGAACTACCCCAAAGTAAGTACTGTGTTTTTGGAGAGAACGATCCCAAAGTAACAACCAGAACGTTGAGTACTGTGTTTTTGAAGATAACGACTCCAAAGTAAGTACTGTGTTTTTGGAGACACGATCCCAAAGTAACAACCAGAACGTTGAGTACTGTGTTTTTGAAGATAACGACCCCAAAGTAAGTGCTGTTTTTATGGAGAGAACGATCCCAAAGTAAGTACTGTGTTTTTGGAGACACGATCCCAAAGTAACAACCAGAACGTTGAATACTGTGTTTTGGAGAGAACTACCCCAAAGTAAGTACTGTGTTTTTGGAGAGAATGACCCCAAAGTAACAACCAGAACGTTGAGTACTGTGTTTTTGAAGATAACGACCCCAAAGTAAGTGCTGTTTTTATGGAGAGAACGATCCCAAAGTAAGTACTGTGTTTTTGGAGACACGATCCCAAAGTAACAACCAGAACGTTGAGTACTGTGTTTTGGAGAGAACTACCCCAAAGTAACAACCAGAATGTTGTTTGTTTTATAGTTTTTGTTTGTAAATTTTGGAAAATTAAACTAATTACTTGCGTGTCTTTCTTAGACTATCTCAAATATATTATGGATTTGTAACGGAAACAGAAACCAGGAGCTGACCCTCTCGTCAAACAATCTAAAAATTGTATAATGGTTTTGGTTTCTAGGTAATTACAAGAAATTTGTTGGATTGAAAACGTACAATCCGAAGTTGAAGATGATGGTTGCTATTGGAGGGTGGAACGAAGGCTCCAAAAGGTGTGGTATATTTCAAATGGCCTATAATTTTAATGTTTGATTTATTAAACGTTGCAGTTATATATATGTTGATATTAGTTTGTTTTAATGTTTGCTTACTGCGTTAAATAGTGAAGTGATATATCTAACGATGAAAAACCTTGTTACACCTCCAACAAAGAGATCTTTTTAAAGCTTTATTTATCCTAACTTAAACAGAAGGGCTTGTTTAAATAACTTTTAGGCTAAACGAACCAGATAGTAACAAGGGAATGCGCTCACTTTGAGAATTCCCACTGACTGAAAGGTTTGGCGGCGTGTTTGGAATTATGAATAAAGTACTATCAAACTAAAACAGCAGGAAACAGCCACCTGGTGATCAAATTGCTAGGAACCATTTAACATTATAAGTGGTTTTATAGTAGGCAGCGCAAATAACTTCTGTTCCTTTCGTTTCAACTAATTGGAGTATATTAACATAAATATCGTTTAAAACCCTGATCACCCTACTCGAAAAATGTTAGCTTTTACTTGGTGCTTTCTTTAATCACTTTACTCATCATTGGACGTTTCACCTATCTTTAAAACACTTGTTACTCCTCATTAACGTTTCGCCTATTTATAAAACACCTGATTAAAAATCACTTTGCTCATCATCGCGTTTCATCTATCTTTAAAAGACTTGTTACTCATCATTAACGTTTCGCCTCTTTATAAAACACGTGATTAAAAATCACTTTGCTCATCATCGACGTTTCACCTATCTTTAAACATATGTTTAAAACACTTGTTACTTATCACTAACGTTTCGCCTATTCATAAAACACGTGATTAAAAATCACTTTGCTCATCATCGACGTTTCACCTATCTTTAAAACATATGTTTAAAGCACTTGTTACTTATCACTAACGTTTCGCCTATTTATAAAACACGTGATTAAAAATCACTTTGCTCATCATC
>NW_013668793.1:100818-104449 GCF_000517525.1 Limulus polyphemus
TTAGGCTATTATTCAAGAACGTTTATTGTAGTTTGTCCACTGTTGGTGAGAGTATGTAACTCGGGGAATAACGGGCAGTCTCGAGGAAAGGGGGGAGCAGTGACATTTTAGAGACTGGTGAGCAGTCTTAGGCTATTATCCAAGAACGTTTATTGTCGTTTGTCCACTGTTGGTGAGAGTATGTAACTCGGGGAATAACGGGCAGTCTCGAGGAAAGTGGTGAGCAGTCTTAGGCTATTATCCAAGAACGTTTATTGTAGTTTGTCCACTGTTGGTGAGAGTATGTAACTCGGGGAATAACGGGCAGTCTCGAGGAAAGGGGGGAGCAGTGACATTTTAGAGAGCCAGATCGCCCTGTCCGACGACATGCTACTTTTAATTAAGTCATTTCACGTGTTTCTTTTCAATCTCGTATAAATAACCACTTTTTTTTGAAATAAATAAATGTACTATTTGTTTCCTCTAGCCATTATTATTTCAACCATAAGAACATACACGCGCGTGAATAAATAATGTTTTCTTTAGTGTTCTACCCGTGTTTAAAAAGCGTTGTAAACACCGTAAGATCATACACGAATGGCATGACTTTCACACACGTGATCACACCACTCCCGTTCTAAACACGGTTTAATTTAATCTGTTAAAAGTTGTCAACAAACTTTCGCAGGTAGTCACAAAAACTACTGCTATAGTGCTTGTTTTAACTTAATGTTGACCAGTGACGTAACTAGAAAATATGACCGCCCTACATATAAGTAATTGGGCTCTCTATATTTACTCCCTTTATGGGCAATTCTTCAGTATGTCAGGCCGTTCGGGCCCCCTTTTGGCTCGCCCTTCCCCCCTGCAGTTCACTTGCAGGGGCATATTTACGTCACTGATTTCGAGGTTCATGTCCAGTAAGCCTAAGATTCCTAAGCACAGAAACTTTATACACGTTCGTAACGCAGGTAAAATAGATGTTTTTTCTAGGATGGTGTGTTTTATCCAACTTTATATCCTGAAATGATATTCGTGTATGTGTGTTTTTTCATAGCTTTATAAAGTTTTCGTGTAGTGTATCAGCTTTGTTTGACTTTAAAATAAATTTAGTTCATTAATATCTGTGGTTTATAGCAGCGTTTGTTAACCCATGGGTCTCAACCCAAAACTGGGTCGTCAGACTTTGAAAATGGATACAATTTTATCATACTTATTTATTTTATTTAGTCAGTATTTAATAAGCCAGATGTTTTTGTCTGCATTTTGTTGTTGTTGATGTTGTTGTTTTTGCATTAAAGCAATATTTACTGAGTCACGACTGGCCATCAATGTTTAGAAACGAATATTAAGCCTAAAATATCTTATAAGTATATTCACTTTTACAAACGAATATTAAGCCTAAAATATCTTATAAGTATATTCACTTTTATAAATGAATATTAAGCCTAAAATATCTTATAAGTATATTCACTTTTATAAACGAATATTAAGCCTAAAATATCTTATAAGTATATTCACTTTTATAAATGAATATTAAGCCTAAAATATCTTATAAGTATATTCACTTTTACAAACGAATATTAAGCCTAAAATAACTTATAAGTATATTCACTTTTATAAATGAATATTAAGCCTAAAATAACTTATAAGTATATTCACTTTCAGGGTAGAAGATGAATGCATGAATATAATTTGTTGTTTGTAAGTTCGTTCTGTTTGGTTACAGGAAACCCGTGAAGCTTTTGATAACGAGAGAACTCCTTTTGGCAAAGATAAACTAATCCTATCTGTAGCAGTGCCTGCTGGGAAGGATTATATTGATAAAGGATTCGATATAGCTACAATAACCAAGTATGTTCTTCTGTGTGCATAGATATGTGTTAGTATAATAATTCAACACATTTATATTGTTATAACTATCGTGTTTCCATACGTTGGTAAAAAGAGTAGCCCAAGAGTTGGCGGTGGGCGGTGATAACTAACTGCCTTCTCTCTAGTCTTACACTGCTAAATTAGGGACGGCTAGCGCAGATAGCCCTCGTGTAGCTTTGCGCGAAATTCAAAAACAAACAAATAAACCAAACTGCACGAGTTCATACAGCCTATAAACAGTTCTAGACGTGACCAAACTGCCGTGTGCCATGTAAGGCTCGTTAGCTTTTAATCTAAAAAACAACACTTAAATTACATGACTAACGTAATAAGTCGTATTGGACGTTTAAAGACCCCTTGTCGACAGGCCCCTTTATCGCTCACTAACTAGTCATTTTGATTACAAACCAACTATTGGGCCCATAAAAACAACTGTCCTCCTGTATCTCGGGCTCTTTTTGAACTATCTAATTAGTCACGTGCTATAACAGGCCACAGGTCCATTCATCATGGGCATGAGTGACGTGAACAAATCGAAGAGTTCCCTACAGGGTCAATAAAAGTTTAGTAGTGACGGTAATAAAGCACGAGGTGAAGTAGAAATGATATTTGTAAGAGAGAGAAAGAACGACGCGTATAGATTAGAAGGGTTACACTGCTTACTTCTTTGGTTGCTTGAATATTTATCAACCGAAGAAACACGCTGTACAAACGCCCCTCCCAGTGGCACAGCGGCATGTCTGCAGATTTACAACGCTAAGAAACCGGGTTTCGATACAGCTCAGATACCCCATTGTGTAGCTTTGTTCTGAACTTCAAATAGACAAATAAAAGCTGTACAATCGTTCGTCTAGCTGATTTATGTTTTGTTTATTCCCTAAATTTTATGGCACTACTATAATATTGTTGTAAATAACAATTTGGAACAAGTGTATTTTACATTTTTTGGGGGGGAGGGGGGTAACTGGTCAACAGTTTTTTTTTTGTCATTCTAAATGTAACGTTAAATGACGGGTTTCGATCCCTTCGGTGGGTACAGCTTTGCCCCTAACAACAAAAACGAATAAACAAACCTTCCTAAGCCCTAGTTAATTATGTATAGCCGAATTCAAGCAATATCATGCGACAACCCACTCCCGTTTTGTGTATGTGTGTGTGTGTGTATGATTTCTGGTTTAAATTCGTACAACGGTAGGCGCATGGCCTGGCCTGATGGGCATGGCATGGCCTGGTGGTTAGAGCGTTCGACTGGCAATCTACTGCCCACAAAATCGAAAACCATCACTGAACAAGCTCGCCTTTTTAAACGTGGAAGCGTTATAATGTGATGGTCAATCCCAATATATTCTTTGGTAAAGAGTAACTGAAAAGTTAGCGGTGGGTTATGTTGACTAGCCCTCAAGTGTATCATTTCAAAATTAAAAACGGCTAACGCAGATGGCCCTCAATAATCTTTGCGCGAAATTTCAACAAACAACCAAATAGACATGCCTGGATTCTTCTACTTGTTGTAATCGGACTGAACATTTACTCAAGTTTTCCAGCAATAAGATAAGTTGTTTTTTTTTTAACTACAACGAGCAATTCGGTTTTTAATTTAATACGTTTTTCTAGTAATAGTCAGAAATATATTCCATTATTAGCCGGAGTACACGCCCCCTGGACGGAAGTTATGTAAATTCATGATTAATGAAAGGTTATCTTAGGTCATGAAAAGTTGCTTCCGGAGTACACGCCCCCTGGACGGAAGTTATGTAAATTCATGATTAATGAAAGG